>NW_028156198.1:27500-35221 GCF_964263955.1 Coregonus lavaretus | reverse complement strand
ATTTAATCCATTTTAGAATAAGGCTGTAACCTAACAAAATGTGGAAAAATTCAAGTGGTCTGAATACTTTCCGAAGGCGCTGTATACAGTGTCAATGTTTATGATCACTATGTTTGATGTACAGTTCCAAGATGACATGGCGTCACACCCTGGGTGGTTCTGAACAGAATGAGCCTGTGTTTGTTTATTGTGAAGAACATTTGCCCGCAGAACACGCAATTGAATGCACTCGTGACTACTATGCACACCAAAGTTATGATCGGTTTCCCTGAATTGCCTTGTGGAAGTCTAACACTAACATCATATTTTATAACTTAGCTAGTATGTTGGCAATAGTACAGTATATGTAAAATGCACATAAAATCAACAGTGTAATGTTTGGATTTTATATACGTATTCCTCCAAACTGTTCCATTTTAATTGCTACCATGGTTATGCATATGGTTTCTATATTTATTCTGTAAGAAACATCACAATGTAGCCCTATCCATATAGGCCAATTCCCTGGATGGTAAAGGGTTAACACTGTTGAAAATTTTATTTAAGGCATGAGCAGGTGATTAATGGATTACATGTAACTGATTATAAAAAAACGAACTGTAATCAGTTACCAGCAAACACATTGTAATCAGATTACAGATACTAGATGATTACTTCCAGGATTACTTTTAAGTTCAGAAATTATTGACAACACCTTTTGTTTTCTCAATGACATTCAAATCAGCATTGATAAAAGGCGCAAGTTTAAGTTTGTTCCGCCTGAGAGTCTGACCACCAGTCAGAGACCACTATGATGACACACCAAATGATGACCACCAATCAGAGACCACTATGATGACACACCAAATGATGACCACCAGTCAGAGACCACTATGATGACACACCAAATGATGACCACCAATCAGAGACCACTATGATGACACACCAAATGATGACCACCAATCAGAGACCACTATGATGACACACCAAATGATGACCACCAATCAGAGACCACTATGATGACACACCAAATGATGACCACCAATCAGAGACCACTGATGATACACCAAATGATGACCACCAGTCAGAGACCACTATGATGACACACCAAATGATGACCACCAATCAGAGACCACTATGATGACACACCAAATGATGACCACCAATCAGAGACCACTATGATGACACACCAAATGATGACCACCAATCAGAGACCACTATGATGACACACCAAATGTGTTTGATGGGTCGCGGGAAAAGAGCAGGAATAGGCTTTTGTAGGTCACAGTCCAAGCCATGTCTTCCAATGGTGCAACTGCTGTCGGCATCCAAAGATTATACATCCAATTTGAATAAACGCTTGGCGGTAAGGACGACAGCGGAGGTGTCGCCTACGGGGCGATACGGATATCACTTATTACTGATATCTACATGGATCATTGATGTGAATCACACTGCTGCTCTCTCATTTAGCTATTTGCGCCTTACAGATTGTGTTTGTTGTGGATGGCTGTTCAAGAACGTTTAAGCTGCCAATCAATCACTGTTTTTGCAACCAGTGGACGGCCAGTGAAATATGTGCTCTTGCAACAGCTGCATAGTGCGGATCCCAACCTAAACAGCCTGTGGAATAAAGCAACAGCTGCATAGTGCGGATCCCAACCTAAACAGCCTGTGGAATAAAAGCAACAGCTGCATAGTGCGGATCCCAACCTAAACAGCCTGTGGAATAAAGCAACAGCTGCATAGTGCGGATCCCAGCCTAAACAGCCTGTGGAATAAAGCAACAGCTGCATAGTGCGGATCCCAACCTAAACAGCCTGTGGAATAAAGCAACAGCTGCATAGTGCGGATCCCAACCTAAACAGCCTGTGGAATAAAGCAACAGCTGCATAGTGCGGATCCCAACCTAAACAGCCTGTGGAATAAAGCAACAGCTGCATAGTGCGGATCCCAACCTAAACAGCCTGTGGAATAAAGCAACAGCTGCATAGTGCGGATCCCAACCTAAACAGCCTGTGGAATAAAGCAACAGCTGCATAGTGCGGATCCCAACCTAAACAGCCTGTGGAATAAAAGCAACAGCTGCATAGTGCGGATCCCAACCTAAACAGCCTGTGGAATAAAAGCAACAGCTGCATAGTGCGGATCCCAACCTAAACAGCCTGTGGAATAAAAGCAACAGCTGCATAGTGCGGATCCCAACCTAAACAGCCTGTGGAATAAAGCAACAGCTGCATAGTGCGGATCCCAACCTAAACAGCCTGTGGAATAAAGCAACAGCTGCATAGTGCGGATCCCAACCTAAACAGCCTGTGGAATAAAAGCAACAGCTGCATAGTGCGGATCCCAACCTAAACAGCCTGTGGAATAAAGCAACAGCTGCATAGTGCGGATCCCAACCTAAACAGCCTGTGGAATAAAGCAACAGCTGCATAGTGCGGATCCCAACCTAAACAGCCTGTGGAATAAAGCAACAGCTGCATAGTGCGGATCCCAACCTAAACAGCCTGTGGAATAAAGCAACAGCTGCATAGTGCGGATCCCAACCTAAACAGCCTGTGGAATAAAAGCAACAGCTGCATAGTGCGGATCCCAACCTAAACAGCCTGTGGAATAAAAGCAACAGCTGCATAGTGCGGATCCCAACCTAAACAGCCTGTGGAATAAAGCAACAGCTGCATAGTGCGGATCCCAACCTAAACAGCCTGTGGAATAAAGCAACAGCTGCATAGTGCGGATCCCAACCTAAACAGCCTGTGGAATAAAGCAACAGCTGCATAGTGCGGATCCCAACCTAAACAGCCTGTGGAATAAAAGCAACAGCTGCATAGTGCGGATCCCAACCTAAACAGCCTGTGGAATAAAAGCAACAGCTGCATAGTGCGGATCCCAACCTAAACAGCCTGTGGAATAAAGCAACAGCTGCATAGTGCGGATCCCAACCTAAACAGCCTGTGGAATAAAGCAACAGCTGCATAGTGCGGATCCCAACCTAAACAGCCTGTGGAATAAAGCAACAGCTGCATAGTGCGGATCCCAACCTAAACAGCCTGTGGAATAAAGCAACAGCTGCATAGTGCGGATCCCAACCTAAACAGCCTGTGGAATAAAGCAACAGCTGCATAGTGCGGATCCCAACCTAAACAGCCTGTGGAATAAAAGCAACAGCTGCATAGTGCGGATCCCAACCTAAACAGCCTGTGGAATAAAGCAACAGCTGCATAGTGCGGATCCCAACCTAAACAGCCTGTGGAATAAAGCAACAGCTGCATAGTGCGGATCCCAACCTAAACAGCCTGTGGAATAAAGCAACAGCTGCATAGTGCGGATCCCAACCTAAACAGCCTGTGGAATAAAAGCAACAGCTGCATAGTGCGGATCCCAACCTAAACAGCCTGTGGAATAAAAGCAACAGCTGCATAGTGCGGATCCCAACCTAAACAGCCTGTGGAATAAAGCAACAGCTGCATAGTGCGGATCCCAACCTAAACAGCCTGTGGAATAAAGCAACAGCTGCATAGTGCGGATCCCAACCTAAACAGCCTGTGGAATAAAGCAACAGCTGCATAGTGCGGATCCCAACCTAAACAGCCTGTGGAATAAAGCAACAGCTGCATAGTGCGGATCCCAACCTAAACAGCCTGTGGAATAAAAGCAACAGCTGCATAGTGCGGATCCCAACCTAAACAGCCTGTGGAATAAAGCAACAGCTGCATAGTGCGGATCCCAACCTAAACAGCCTGTGGAATAAAGCAACAGCTGCATAGTGCGGATCCCAACCTAAACAGCCTGTGGAATAAAGCAACAGCTGCATAGTGCGGATCCCAACCTAAACAGCCTGTGGAATAAAGCAACAGCTGCATAGTGCGGATCCCAACCTAAACAGCCTGTGGAATAAAGCAACAGCTGCATAGTGCGGATCCCAACCTAAACAGCCTGTGGAATAAAGCAACAGCTGCATAGTGCGGATCCCAACCTAAACAGCCTGTGGAATAAAGCAACAGCTGCATAGTGCGGATCCCAACCTAAACAGCCTGTGGAATAAAAGCAACAGCTGCATAGTGCGGATCCCAACCTAAACAGCCTGTGGAATAAAGCAACAGCTGCATAGTGCGGATCCCAACCTAAACAGCCTGTGGAATAAAGCAACAGCTGCATAGTGCGGATCCCAACCTAAACAGCCTGTGGAATAAAGCAACAGCTGCATAGTGCGGATCCCAACCTAAACAGCCTGTGGAATAAAAGCAACAGCTGCATAGTGCGGATCCCAACCTAAACAGCCTGTGGAATAAAAGCAACAGCTGCATAGTGCGGATCCCAACCTAAACAGCCTGTGGAATAAAGCAACAGCTGCATAGTGCGGATCCCAACCTAAACAGCCTGTGGAATAAAGCAACAGCTGCATAGTGCGGATCCCAACCTAAACAGCCTGTGGAATAAAGCAACAGCTGCATAGTGCGGATCCCAACCTAAACAGCCTGTGGAATAAAGCAACAGCTGCATAGTGCGGATCCCAACCTAAACAGCCTGTGGAATAAAAGCAACAGCTGCATAGTGCGGATCCCAACCTAAACAGCCTGTGGAATAAAAGCAACAGCTGCATAGTGCGGATCCCAACCTAAACAGCCTGTGGAATAAAGCAACAGCTGCATAGTGCGGATCCCAACCTAAACAGCCTGTGGAATAAAGCAACAGCTGCATAGTGCGGATCCCAACCTAAACAGCCTGTGGAATAAAGCAACAGCTGCATAGTGCGGATCCCAACCTAAACAGCCTGTGGAATAAAAGCAACAGCTGCATAGTGCGGATCCCAACCTAAACAGCCTGTGGAATAAAGCAACAGCTGCATAGTGCGGATCCCAACCTAAACAGCCTGTGGAATAAAGCAACAGCTGCATAGTGCGGATCCCAACCTAAACAGCCTGTGGAATAAAGCAACAGCTGCATAGTGCGGATCCCAACCTAAACAGCCTGTGGAATAAAGCAACAGCTGCATAGTGCGGATCCCAACCTAAACAGCCTGTGGAATAAAGCAACAGCTGCATAGTGCGGATCCCAACCTAAACAGCCTGTGGAATAAAGCAACAGCTGCATAGTGCGGATCCCAACCTAAACAGCCTGTGGAATAAAGCAACAGCTGCATAGTGCGGATCCCAACCTAAACAGCCTGTGGAATAAAGCAACAGCTGCATAGTGCGGATCCCAACCTAAACAGCCTGTGGAATAAAGCAACAGCTGCATAGTGCGGATCCCAACCTAAACAGCCTGTGGAATAAAGCAACAGCTGCATAGTGCGGATCCCCAACCTAAACAGCCTGTGGAATAAAGCAACAGCTGCATAGTGCGGATCCCAACCTAAACAGCCTGTGGAATAAAGCAACAGCTGCATAGTGCGGATCCCAACCTAAACAGCCTGTGGAATAAAGCAACAGCTGCATAGTGCGGATCCCAACCTAAACAGCCTGTGGAATAAAGCAACAGCTGCATAGTGCGGATCCCAACCTAAACAGCCTGTGGAATAAAGCAACAGCTGCATAGTGCGGATCCCAACCTAAACAGCCTGTGGAATAAAGCAACAGCTGCATAGTGCGGATCCCAACCTAAACAGCCTGTGGAATAAAAGTGAGGGAGTTCCTCCCTTCTAAACTCCACTGTGACATTGTGCTTCATACTGTTAAAAAAACAGTTTAATTGAAGAAGACGACTGGTGCTTTATTGCTCAATATAAATGTGTGCTGATTAAAATAAATATGTTTATAGGACTAACAGACACATGCTCAGACCTGCACACTTTTGACTAAACATCTGCAAATGATCAAGATATCAAAAGATTCACTAACCAAAACATAAATAGGCCTACAGCATGCAGCATATGGTATACATTTTTCACGTGCAAATAGCACTTTTCGGTAGTGCTCAAAGTATGCCATTCCATGAGAGCAGCATTTATTATTAAACTCGAAGCTATTACCCAATCAGTCGTCCATGACAACAGAATCTTAAACAACAGAGTCGGCTAGTTAGTCTTTAGTTTCTGGGTTATGCTCAGGTAAAACAATTTGGCTAATCTATACGCCCATATTTTCATGTCCTATTCTGAAAGATCAAGGGGTATTAAATGAATTGAAATGACTGTAAATCTGACAGACTTTGGATTTTAATGTAAAGATAAAATCAAAATCAAATTTTATTTGTCACATGCACGTGTTTAGCAGATGTTATTGCGGGTGTAGCGAAATGCTTGTGCTTCTAGCTCCGACAATGCAGTAATATCTAACAATTTCACAACATCTATATCCAATACACACAAATCTAGTAAGGAATGGAATTTAGGAATATATACATATATGAACAAGCAATGACAGAGCGGCATGGACTAAGATACAGTAGAATATTATAGAATAGAATACAGTATATACAGTGGGGAGAACAAGTATTTGATACACTGCTGATTTTGCAGGTTTTCCTACTTACAAAGCATGTAGAGGTCTGTAATTTTGTATCATAGGTACACTTCAACTGTGAGAGACGCAATCTAAAACAAAAATCCAGAAAATCACATTGTATATAATATATATATATAATAAATATAAATATATTTTTTATATAATTTGCAATAAAATGCAAATTAATTACTTCAAAATCATACAATGTGATTTTCTGGATTTTTGTTTTAGATTCCGTCTCTCACAGTTGACGTGTACCTATGATACAAAATTACAGACCTCTACATGCTTTGTAAGTAGGAAAAGCTGCAAAATCAGCAGTGTATCAAATACTTGTTCTCCCCACTGTACATATGAGATGAGTAGTGCAAGATATGTTAACATTATTAAAGTGACTAATGTTCAATTTCTTAAAGTGGCCAGTGATTTCAATAGGCAGCAGCAGCCTCTAATGTGTTAGTGATGGCTATTTAACATTCTGATGGCCTTGAGATAGAAGCTGTTTTTCATTCTCTCGGTCCCAGCTTTGATGCACCTGTACTGACCTCACCCTTTGAATGATAGCAGGGTGAACAGGCAGTGGCTCGGGTGGTTGATGTCCTTGATGATCTTTTTGGCCTTCCTGTGACATTGGGTGCTGTAGGTGTCTTGGAAGGCGGGTAGTTTGCCCCTGGTAATGCGTTCGGCAGACCGCACCACCTTCTGGAGAGCCCTGCGGTTGCGGGCGGTGCAGTTGCCGTACCAGGCGGTGATACAGCCCGACAGGATGCTCTCAATTGTGTATCTGTAAAATTTTGTGATGGTTTTAGGTGCCAAGACACATTTCTTCAGCCTCCTGAGGTTGAAGAGGCACTGTCTGTGTGGGTGGACCATTTCAGTTTGTCAGTGACGTGTACGCCAAGGAACTTGAAGCATTCTACCTTCTCCACTGCGGTCCCGTCGATGTGGATAGGGGGGTGCACCCTCTGCTGTTTCCTGAAGTCCACGACCATTTCCTTTGTTTTGTTGATGTTGAGTGAGAGGTTATTTTCCTGGCACCACACTCCCAGAGCCCTCACCTCCTCCCTGTAGGCGGTCTAGTCATTGTTGGTAATCAAGCCTACTACTGTTGTGTCATCTGCAAACTTGATGATTGAGTTGGAGGCGTGCTTGGCCACACAGTCATGGGTGAACAGGGAGTACAGGAGGGGGCTGAGCACGCACCAGTTGCACAGGGCGAGGTTCAGACCAAGGGCCTCGAGCTTAATGATGAGCTTGGAGGGTACTATGGTGTTGAATGCTGAGCTATAGTCA
>NW_028156198.1:0-22500 GCF_964263955.1 Coregonus lavaretus | reverse complement strand
TGCTCCGTTCATCTTTCCCTCGATCCTGACTAGTCTCCCAGTCTGCCACTGAAAAACATCCCCACAGCATGATGCTGCCACCACCATGCTTCACGGTAGGGATAGTGCCAGGTTTCCTCCAGACGTGATCCTGAGAGGAGAGGAGAGGCCCCGTGTAGCTCAGTTAGTAGAGCATGGCGCTTGCAACGCCAGGGTTGTGGGTTCGAATCCCACGGGGGGCCAGTATGAAAAATGTATGCAATCACTCTGACTACAGGTCAGTCCAGCCCTGAAGGCAGACCCACTGACAGGACTACAGGTCAGTCCAGCCCTGAAGGGAGACCCACTGACAGGACTACAGGTCAGTCCAGCCCTGAAGGCAGACCCACTGACAGGACTACAGGTCAGTCCAGCTCTGAAGGCAGACCCACTGACAGGACTACAGGTCAGTCCAGCCCTGAAGGCAGACCCACTGACAGGACTACAGGTCAGTCCAGCCCTGAAGGGAGACCCACTGACAGGACTACAGGTCAGTCCAGCCCTGAAGGCAGACCCACTGACAGGACTACAGGTCAGTCCAGTCCTGAAGGCAGACCCACTGACAGGACTACAGGTCAGTCCTGAAGGCAGACCCACTGACAGGACTACAGGTCAGTCCTGAAGGCAGACCCACTGACAGGACTACAGGTCAGTCCAGTCCTGAAGGGAGACCCACTGACAGGACTACAGGTCAGTCCAGCCCTGAAGGGAGACCCACTGACAGGACTACAGGTCAGTCCAGCCCTGAAGGGAGACCCACTGACAGGACTACAGGTCAGTCCAGCCCTGAAGGGAGACCCACTGACAGGACTACAGGTCAGTCCAGCCCTGAAGGCAGACCCACTGACAGGACTACAGGTCAGTCCAGCCCTGAAGGCAGACCCACTGACAGGACTACAGGTCAGTCCAGCCCTGAAGGCAGACCCACTGACAGGACTACAGGTCAGTCCAGCCCTGAAGGGAGACCCACTGACAGGACTACAGGTCAGTCCAGCCCTGAAGGCAGACCCACTGACAGGACTACAGGTCAGTCCTGAAGGCAGACCCACTGACAGGACTACAGGTCAGTCCAGCCCTGAAGGCAGACCCACTGACAGGACTACAGGTCAGTCCAGCCCTGAAGGCAGACCCACTGACAGGACTACAGGTCAGTCCAGCCCTGAAGGGAGACCCACTGACAGGACTACAGGTCAGTCCAGCCCTGAAGGCAGACCCACTGACAGGACTACAGGTCAGTCCTGAAGGCAGACCCACTGACAGGACTACAGGTCAGTCCAGCCCTGAAGGCAGACCCACTGACAGGACTACAGGTCAGTCCAGCCCTGAAGGCAGACCCACTGACAGGACTACAGGTCAGTCCAGCCCTGAAGGGAGACCCACTGACAGGACTACAGGTCAGTCCAGCCCTGAAGGCAGACCCACTGACAGGACTACAGGTCAGCCCTGAAGGGAGACCCACTGACAGGACTACAGGTCAGTCCTGCCCTGAAGGCAGACCCACTGACAGGACTACAGGTCAGTCTAGCCCTGAAGGCAGACCCACTGACAGGACTATAGGTCAGTCCAGCCCTGAAGGGAGACCCACTGACAGGACTACAGGTCAGTCCAGCTCTGAAGGCAGACCCACTGACAGGACTACAGGTCAGTCCAGCCCTGAAGGGAGACCCACTGACAGGACTACAGGTCAGTCCAGCCCTGAAGGGAGACCCACTGACAGGACTACAGGTCAGTCCAGCCCTGAAGGGAGACCCACTGACAGGACTACAGGTCAGTCCTGCCCTGAAGGCAGACCCACTGACAGGACTACAGGTCAGTCCAGTCCTGAAGGCAGACCCACTGACAGGACTACAGGTCAGTCCAGCCCTGAAGGCAGACCCACTGACAGGACTACAGGTCAGTCCAGCCCTGAAGGCAGACCCACTGACAGGACTACAGGTCAGTCCTGAAGGCAGACCCACTGACAGGACTACAGGTCAGTCCAGCGCTGAAGGGAGACCCACTGACAGGACTACAGGTCAGTCCTGAAGGCAGACCCACTGACAGGACTACAGGTCAGTCCAGCCCTGAAGGCAGACCCACTGACAGGACTACAGGTCAGTCCTTCCCCAGTAGCAGCAGTACAGTCAGTCTAGGCCTACAGTACATCTAGGGCCCGTTTTGTAGGGCATAACATTACAACATTAAGATAGACACATATTCCACAGGCTGAACAGATATCCCTCTATGACATGTTGAGTAAGCCATCATGCCATTGTCTGCTCTATTCATGCCATTTCTATCCACAACGTTCAGTACATTGCACTGACAGAAGGCTAACTTTGATTGCGTCCCAAATGACACCCTATTCCGTATAGTGCACTACTTTGGACCTGAGGCCTATGGGCCCTAGTCAAAAGTAGTGCACTATATAAGGAATAGGGTGCCATTTGGGACACAGAACCCTGGCTGGCTAAAGCCCCTCCTCTACAGCCACTCAGCAGACAGTAGTCTGTCCTCTCCGTTCCCAAGGGAACCACAGTAACCCTACACCCCTCTATCTGGCCTTGGACATTCATCAGGCTCAGGTGCTGCTGGGTGGAGGATGGAGGGAGGGAGGGAGGGATGGTGCCCCCCAGGATGAGCCTACTGCTGGGGGGGAAAGGCACCAGAACCCCCCCCCCCACGTCCCCCGTCCTTAGCTTACCTGCTAAATTAGTTAGCAGTCTGACGCCTTGGCAGACCTTTACACTATCGGAATACTCTCTCCCTCTCCATGGCAACACAGAGTATCACACCCCAGGGAATGTTGTGTGGTCGGCCTTGAAAATACGGCACTAAAGGCAGGAAGCCACTCTGCTACCAACTGGAGAATGCAGATTATACCAGGACTAGTGGGTCATTAGGACAGATAACACTAAAGGCAGGGAAGCCACTCTGCTACCAACTGGAGAATGCAGATTATACCAGGACTACTGGGTCATTAGGACAGATAACACTAAAGGCAGGGAAGCCACTCTGCTACCAACTGGAGAATGCAGATTATACCAGGACTACTGGGTCATTAGGACAGATAACACTAAAGGCAGGGAAGCCACTCTGCTACCAACTGGAGAATGCAGATTATACCAGGACGAGTGGGTCATTAGGACAGATAATGATGACTACTACAAGATGTTGTACTAGACTCTCAACCTTCTGTTGATAATGATGACTACTACAAGATGTTGTACTAGACTCTCAACCTTCTGTTGATAATGATGACTACTACAAGATGTTGTACTAGACTCTCAACCTTCTGTTGATAATGATGACTACTACAAGATGTTGTACTAGACTCAACCTTCTGTTGATAATGATGACTACTACAAGATGTTGTACTAGACTCTCAACCTTCTGTTGATAATGATGACTACTACAAGATGTTGTACTAGACTCCCAACCTTCTGTTGATAATGATGACTACTACAAGATGTTGTACTAGACTCTCAACCTTCTGTTGATAATGATGACTACTACAAGATGTTGTACTAGACTCTCAACCTTCTGTTGATAATGGTGACTACTACAAGATGTTGTACTAGACTCCCAACCTTCTGTTGATAATGGTGACTACTACAAGATGTTGTACTAGACTCTCAACCTTCTGTTGATAATGATGACTACTACAAGATGTTGTACTAGACTCCCAACCTTCTGTTGATAATGATGACTACTACAAGATGTTGTACTAGACTCTCAACCTTCTGTTGATAATGATGACTACTACAAGATGTTGTACTAGACTCTCAACCTTCTGTTGATAATGATGACTACTACAATATGTTGTACTAGACTCTCAACCTTCTGTTGATAATGATGACTACTACAAGATGTACTAGACTCTCAACCTTCTGTTGATAATGATGACTACTACAATATGTTGTACTAGACTCTCAACCTTCTGTTGATAATGGTGACTACTACAATATGTTGTACTAGACTCCCAACCTTCTGTTGATAATGATGACTACTACAAGATGTTGTACTAGACTCCCAACCTTCTGTTGATAATGATGACTACTACAAGATGTTGTACTAGACTCTCAACCTTCTGTTGATAATGATGACTACTACAAGATGTTGTACTAGACTCTCAACCTTCTGTTGATAATGATGACTACTACAAGATGTTGTACTAGACTCCCAACCTTCTGTTGATAATGATGACTACTACAAGATGTTGTACTAGACTCTCAACCTTCTGTTGATAATGATGACTACTACAAGATGTTGTAATAGACTCTCAACCATCTGTTGATAATGATGACTACTACAAGATGTTGTACTAGACTCAACCTTCTGTTGATAATGATGACTACTACAAGATGTTGTACTAGACTCTCAACCTTCTGTTGATAATGATGACTACTACAAGATGTTGTACTAGACTCTCAACCTTCTGTTGATAATGATGACTACTACAAGATGTTGTACTAGACTCTCAACCATCTGTTGATAATGATGACTACTACAAGATGTTGTACTAGACTCTCAACCTTCTGTTGATAATGATGACTACTACAAGATGTTGTACTAGACTCCCAACCTTCTGTTGATAATGATGACTACTACAAGATGTTGTACTAGACTCTCAACCTTCTGTTGATAATGATGACTACTACAAGATGTTGTACTAGACTCTCAACCTTCTGTTGATAATGATGACTACTACAAGATGTTGTACTAGACTCTCAACCTTCTGTTGATAATGATGACCACTACAAGATGTTGTACTAGACTCTCAACCTTCTGTTGATAATGATGACTACTACAAGATGTTGTACTAGACTCTCAACCATCTACTCAGTTCCATGTTGGTCAGTGTGGATAGTTAATATGCAGCTACCTACATCTATCATCCTCATCAATAGCAGTCGGCTCACAGACTGAAAACAAGTCAAATGATATACAGGCCTAGTACTACAAAAAGGACTAATTGTTCTGAAAGAATGAACAAAAGAGTTGGTCTGGCTAATTGTCTCTACATAGAACCTGTGAGTTGGTCTGGCTAATTGTCTCTACATAGAACCTGTGAGTTGGTCTGGCTAATTGTCTATACATAGAACCTGTGAGTTGGTCTGGCTAATTGTCTCTACATAGAACCTGTGAGTTGGTCTGGCTAATTGTCTCTACATAGAACCTGTGAGTTGGTCTGGCTAATTGTCTCTACATAGAACCTGTGAGTTGGTCTGGCTAATTGTCTCTACATAGAACCTGTGAGTTGGTCTGGCTAATTGTCTATACATAGAACCTGTGAGTTGGTCTGGCTAATTGTCTATACATACTGGCTGTGAGTTGGTCTGGCTAATTGTCTCTACATAGAACCTAGAACCTGTGAGTTGGTCTGGCTAATTGTCTCTACATAGAACCTGTGAGTTGGTCTGGCTAATTGTCTCTACATTGAACCTGTGAGTTGGTCTGGCTAATTGTCTATACATACTGGCTGTGAGTTGGTCTGGCTAATTGTCTCTACATAGAACCTGTGAGTTGGTCTGGCTAATTGTCTATACATAGAACCTGTGAGTTGGTCTGGCTAATTGTCTATACATAGAACCTGTGAGTTGGTCTGGCTAATTGTCTCTACATAGAACCTGTGAGTTGGTCTGGCTAATTGTCTCTACATAGAACCTGTGAGTTGGTCTGGCTAATTGTCTCTACATAGAACCTGTGAGTTGGTCTGGCTAATTGTCTCTACATAGAACCTGTGAGTTGGTCTGGCTAATTGTCTCTACATAGAACCTGTGAGTTGGTCTGGCTAATTGTCTATACATAGAACCTGTGAGTTGGTCTGGCTAATTGTCTCTACATAGAACCTGTGAGTTGGTCTGGCTAATTGTCTCTACATAGAACCTGTGAGTTGGTCTGGCTAATTGTCTCTACATAGAACCTGTGAGTTGGTCTGGCTAATTGTCTCTACATAGAACCTGTGAGTTGGTCTGGCTAATTGTCTCTACATAGAACCTGTGAGTTGGTCTGGCTAATTGTCTCTACATAGAACCTGTGAGTTGGTCTGGCTAATTGTCTATACATAGAACCTGTGAGTTGGTCTGGCTAATTGTCTCTACATAGAACCTGTGAGTTGGTCTGGCTAATTGTCTATACATAGAACCTGTGAGTTGGTCTGGCTAATTGTCTCTACATAGAACCTGTGAGTTGGTCTGGCTAATTGTCTATACATAGAACCTGTGAGTTGGTCTGGCTAATTGTCTCTACATAGAACCTGTGAGTTGGTCTGGCTAATTGTCTATACATAGAACCTGTGAGTTGGTCTGGCTAATTGTCTATACATAGCGGCTGTGAGTTGGTCTGGCTAATTGTCTCTACATAGAACCTGTGAGTTGGTCTGGCTAATTGTCTATACATAGAACCTGTGAGTTGGTCTGGCTAATTGTCTCTACATAGAACCTGTGAGTTGGTCTGGCTAATTGTCTCTACATAGAACCTGTGAGTTGGTCTGGCTAATTGTCTCTACATAGAACCTGTGAGTTGGTCTGGCTAATTGTCTCTACATAGAACCTGTGAGTTGGTCTGGCTAATTGTCTCTACATAGAACCTGTGAGTTGGTCTGGCTAATTGTCTATACATAGAACCTGTGAGTTGGTCTGGCTAATTGTCTCTACATAGAACCTGTGAGTTGGTCTGGCTAATTGTCTCTACATAGAACCTGTGAGTTGGTCTGGCTAATTGTCTATACATAGAACCTGTGAGTTGGTCTGGCTAATTGTCTCTACATAGAACCTGTGAGTTGGTCTGGCTAATTGTCTCTACATAGAACCTGTGAGTTGGTCTGGCTAATTGTCTCTACATAGAACCTGTGAGTTGGTCTGGCTAATTGTCTCTACATAGAACCTGTGAGTTGGTCTGGCTAATTGTCTATACATAGAACCTGTGAGTTGGTCTGGCTAATTGTCTCTACATACTGGCTGTGAGTTGGTCTGGCTAATTGTCTCTACATAGAACCTGTGAGTTGGTCTGGCTAATTGTCTCTACATAGAACCTGTGAGTTGGTCTGGCTAATTGTCTCTACATAGAACCTGTGAGTTGGTCTGGCTAATTGTCTCTACATAGAACCTGTGAGTTGGTCTGGCTAATTGTCTATACATAAAACCTGTGAGTTGGTCTGGCTAATTGTCTCTACATAGAACCTGTGAGTTGGTCTGGCTAATTGTCTATACATAGAACCTGTGAGTTGGTCTGGCTAATTGTCTCTACATAGAACCTGTGAGTTGGTCTGGCTAATTGTCTCTACATAGAACCTGTGAGTTGGTCTGGCTAATTGTCTATACATAGAACCTGTGAGTTGGTCTGGCTAATTGTCTATACATAGAACCTGTGAGTTGGTCTGGCTAATTGTCTATACATAGAACATGTGAGTTGGTCTGGCTAATTGTCTCTACATAGAACCTGTGAGTTGGTCTGGCTAATTGTCTCTACATAGAACCTGTGAGTTGGTCTGGCTAATTGTCTATACATACTGGCTGTGAGTTGGTCTGGCTAATTGTCTCTACATAGAACCTGTGAGTTGGTCTGGCTAATTGTCTCTACATAGAACCTGTGAGTTGGTCTGGCTAATTGTCTCTACATAGAACCTGTGAGTTGGTCTGGCTAATTGTCTATACATAGAACCTGTGAGTTGGTCTGGCTAATTGTCTCTACATAGAACCTGTGAGTTGGTCTGGCTAATTGTCTCTACATAGAACCTGTGAGTTGGTCTGGCTAATTGTCTCTACATAGAACCTGTGAGTGTGTGAGAGATATGAACACAGAATGATTAGGCCTAAATGTCCTGAGACATTACACTGAGACAACAGAACAAGTCAGAACAGGGCAGAGCAGAACAGAACAGAGCAGAGCAGGTCAGAACAGAGCAGGTCAGAGGAGAACAGAGCAGGTCAGAGCAGGTCAGAACAGAGCAGGTCAGAGGAGAACAGAGCAGGTCAGAGCAGGTCAGAACAGAGCAGGTCAGAGCAGGTCAGAACAGAGCAGGTTAGGTCAGAACAGAGCAGGTCAGAGAGGAACAGAGCAGGTCAGAGAGGAACAGAGCAGGTCAGAGAGGAACAGAGCAGGTCAGAGAGGAACAGAGCAGGTCAGAGAGGAACAGAGCAGGTCAGAGAGGAACAGAGCAGGTCAGAGAGGAACAGAGCAGGTCAGAGAGGAACAGAGCAGGTCAGAGAGGAACAGAGCAGGTCAGAGAGGAACAGTCCCCAGTAGCTCAGTTGGTAGAGCATGGCGCTTGCACTGCCAGGGTTGTGGGTTCGTTTCCCACGGAGGACCAGTATGAGAAAAAAAAAAGGATATGCACTCACTAACTGCACGTCGCTCTGGATAAGAGCCTCTGCTAAATGACTAAAATTTAACAATTTAAACAGAGCAGTTCAGAGTAGAACAGAGCAGGTCAGAATAGAGCAGAACAGACCAGAGCAGGTCAGAGAAGAACAGTACAGAGCAGAACAGTACAGAACATAGCAGGTCAGAGAAGAACAGTACAGAGCAGAACAGAACAGAGCAGGTCAGAACAGGTCAGACCAGATCAGGTCAGAGAAGAACAGAGCAGGTCAGAGAAGAACAGTACAGAGCAGAACAGAACAGAGCAGGTCAGAACAGGTCAGACCAGATCAGGTCAGAGAAGAACAGAGCAGGTCAGAGAAGACCAGAGCAGGTCAGAGAAGAACAGAGCAGGTCAGAATAGAGCAGAACAGACCAGATCAGGTCAGAGAAGAACAGTACAGAGCAGAACAGAGCAGGTCAGAGAAGAACAGAGCAGGTCAGAGCAGAACAGAGCAGGTCAGAGAAGAACAGAGCAGGTCAGAGAAGAACAGAGCAGGTCAGAGCAGAACAGAGCAGGTCAGAGAAGAACAGAGCAGGTCAGAGGAGAACAGAGCAGGTCAGAGGAGAACAGAGCAGGTCAGAGAAGAACAGAGCAGGTCAGAGAAGAACAGAGCAGGTCAGAGAAGAACAGAGCAGGTCAGAGGAGAACAGAGCAGGTCAGAGAAGAACAGAGCAGGTCAGAGCAGAACAGAGCAGGTCAGAGAAGAACAGAGCAGGTCAGAGAAGAACAGAGCAGGTCAGAGGAGAACAGAGCAGGTCAGAACAGAGCATAACAGACCAGGTCAGACCAGAGCAGAACAGAGCAGGTCAGACCAGAGCAGAACAGAGCAGAACAGAGCAGGTCAGACCAGAGCAGAACAGAGCAGGTCAGACCAGAGCAGAACAGAGCAGGTCAGACCAGAGCAGGTCAGAGAAGAACAGTACAGACCAGAGCAGGTCAGAGAAGAACAGTACAGACCAGAGCAGGTCAGAGAAG
Organism: Coregonus lavaretus; assembly: GCF_964263955.1. Classification (NCBI taxonomy): domain Eukaryota; kingdom Metazoa; phylum Chordata; class Actinopteri; order Salmoniformes; family Salmonidae; genus Coregonus; species Coregonus lavaretus. The sequence continues at coordinate 13,160 of NW_028156198.1, read as the reverse complement.
AACAGTACAGACCAGAGCAGGTCACAGCAGAACAGAGACATTAATAACTACAGGTTTATCTCTGAAACACAACACCTAAGCTACACACAGTCTGTTACTGTGATACACGATTTGATCAGCGAAACCAATTCAAATATGTTAATCTCTTACAGATCCTAAAGTAAACACAGGTAACCTCCATTTGCATTGAGGTTTCCTTGTTGATATGTCAAAGTTAATGTCAACATCGTTCAACGTCTACAATCCAAATAGTGTTAGTAGGCCCTGAATGTCAAACAGACATGGGGTGAGGCCTGCTGGCTGTCTGACGCTGAGCTCTCATATTCCTCCCATCCCAGACTCCTCCTTTCCTCCCACTCCATCCCTCGCTCCCTGACACGCTGGGAGATTTATGGTCGTCTCCAGGTTTTCTGCTTTTTTTTAAATCAACCGTGAAGACAAATAGTGAATATTAGCGAGAGCCTGATGAATTCTCACACACAACCAGGGAGAGGGAGGGAGGGACACAGCTAGGTAGAGAGGGAGAGGGAGGGAGGGAGGAAGTGGGGGAGAGAGAGAGATGGAGGGAGGGACACAGCTAGGTAGAGAGGGAGGGAGGGAGGGAGGAAGTGGGGGAGAGAGAGAGATGGAGGGAGGGAGGGAGGGAGGGAGGGAGGGAGGGAGAGGGAGGGAGGGAGGCAGCTAGGTAGAGAGGGAGAGGGAGGGAGGAAGTGGGGGAGAGAGAGAGATAGAGGGAGGGAGGGAGGAAGTGGGGGAGAGAGAGAGATAGAGGGAGGGAGGCAGGGCTCCAGACGGCGACCATTTAGTTGCATTTTGCGACCCTTTGACTTGGCTGTGCGTCCGAGTTACATTTTTAATTAGTCACATCAGTATGAGCTGCACATTCTACCCGGTCACCTCACTCAAAACATCCTATTTATTAGGAGGCTAAAACCATGATTTGGTCAAATAGTAAAGTACATGATTGCTGTAATGAAAATGTCTGCCTGCTCCTGTACCTGTTTCACTGGGGCCTGCTGCTGTGTCCTGCCCCTGTACCTGTTTCACTGGGGCCTGCTGCTGTGTCCTGCCCCTGTACCTGTTTCACTGGGGCCTGCTGCTGTGTCCAGCGAGACACTCTCTCTCCTTTCCCAAGGGAAAACACAGCTATCCTGTTGTCGCAGTTGAAGAAAGGAGGTTATCAGCTTTCGGTAGGTATAATTTTTATTTGATATGGCTTTGAGATACGGAGCGTGCAAAATGTGCATTGGCCATTGTGATTGCATAGGCCTCATTGGGCGATAGGCTAAAACTGCAACGTTCTTTAACAACATTTACTGTTAGATTAATACATTGCTACTAGCAGTGGGTGTTATATATGCAGTTAGCGATCTAGCTAATGTGTTTGGAGTTTCCACTTACTCAGGTGGTGAGTTATCACAAAATAAATAAGCCTATGATATTAGCACACATAAAGATGCAGGCAAATTATATTCTATTGAACAAAAACAAATCTGAAATATATATAAATATAACAATAGCATAATTGTCAACCCAAAATGCATGACAATCACTGGATTAGGTTGCACATTAAAATATTTAGAATCACAACATGAAAAGATGATGAAACAACGTATCTCAGTAATATATTACAGGTTTTAATAAAGCAAAGTGAATGTCTTAGTGGCACCAGGGGAAAAGGTTAGTCTGGAGGGAGGGAGGGAGGGAGGGGGGAGGGAGGGAGGGAGGGAGGGAGGGAGGCTATGCTGCTTGCTGATACTGAAGGGTGAGTCAACACAACACTTGCCAAGTTGTGGGTTTAGGCTTCCATAGGTAGCAGAGTGCAACAACAACGAGCTCTCCATGGCTATAGGCCCAGACAGGACAGGACAGGACAGGAGCCCTCCATGGCTATAGGCCCAGACAGGACAGGACAGGACAGGACAGGAGCCCTCCATGGCTATAGGCCCAGACAGGACAGGACAGGACAGGACAGGACAGGACAGGAGCCCTCCATGGCTATAGGCCCAGACAGGACAGGACAGGACAGGAGCTCTCCATGGCTATAGGCCCAGACAGGACAGGACAGGACAGGAGCCCTCCATGGCTATAGGCCCAGACAGGACAGGACAGGACAGGACAGGAGCCCTCCATGGCTATAGGCCCAGACAGGACAGGACAGGAGCTCTCCATGGCTATAGGCCCAGACAGGACAGGACAGGACAGGAGCCCTCCATGGCTATAGGCCCAGACAGGACAGGACAGGAGCTCTCCATGGCTATAGGCCCAGACAGGACAGGACAGGAGCCCTCCATGGCTATAGGCCCAGACAGGACAGGACAGGAGCTCTCCATGGCTATAGGCCCAGACAGGACAGGACAGGACAGGACAGGAGCTCTCCATGGCTATAGGCCCAGACAGGACAGGACAGGACAGGAGCTCTCCATGGCTATAGGCCCAGACAGGACAGGACAGGACAGGACAGGAGCTCTCCATGGCTATAGGCCCAGACAGGACAGGACAGGACAGGACAGGAGCTCTCCATGGCTATAGGCCCAGACAGGACAGGACAGGACAGGACAGGAGCCCTCCATGGCTATAGGCCCAGACAGGACAGGACAGGACAGGACAGGAGCTCTCCATGGCTATAGGCCCAGACAGGACAGGACAGGACAGGAGCTCTCCATGGCTATAGGCCCAGACAGGACAGGACAGGACAGGAGCTCTCCATGGCTATAGGCCCAGACAGGACAGGATAGGACAGGAGCTCTCCATGGCTATAGGCCCAGACAGGACAGGACAGGACAGGAGCTCTCCATGGCTATAGGCCCAGACAGGACAGGACAGGACAGGAGCTCTCCATGGCTATAGGCCCAGACAGGACAGGACAGGACAGGACAGGAGCCCTCCATGGCTATAGGCCCAGACAGGACAGGACAGGAGCTCTCCATGGCTATAGGCCCAGACAGGACAGGACAGGACAGGAGCTCTCCATGGCTATAGGCCCAGACAGGACAGGACAGGAGCCCACCATGGCTATAGGCCCAGACAGGACAGGACAGGAGCCCTCCATGGCTATAGGCCCAGACAGGACAGGACAGGAGCCCTCCATGGCTATAGGCCCAGACAGGACAGGACAGGAGCTCTCCATGGCTATAGGCCCAGACAGGACAGGACAGGAGCCCACCATGGATATAGGCCCAGACAGGACAGGAGCCCACCATGGCTATAGGCCCAGACAGGACAGGACAGGAGCCCTCCATGGCTATAGGCCCAGACAGGACAGGACTGGACAGGAGCCCTCCATGGCTATAGGCCCAGACAGGACAGGACAGGAGCCCTCCATGGCTATAGGCCCAGACAGGACAGGACAGGAGCACTCCATGGCTATAGGAACAGACAGGACAGGACAGGAGCCCTCCATGGCTATAGGCCCAGACAGGACAGGAGCCCTCCATGGCTATAGGCCCAGACAGGACAGGACAGGACAGGAGCCCTCCATGGCTATAGGCCCAGACAGGACAGGACAAGAGCCCTCCATGGCTATAGGCCCAGACAGGACAGGACAGGACAGGAGCTCTCCATGGCTATAGGCTCAGACAGGACAGGACAGGAGCCCTCCATGGCTATAGGCCCAGACAGGACAGGACAGGAGCCCTCCATGGCTATAGGCCCAGACAGGACAAGAGCTCTCCATGGCTATAGGCCCAGACAGGACAGGACAGGACAGGAGCTCGCCATGGCTATAGGCCCAGACAGGACAGGACGGGAGCTCGCCATGGCTATAGGCCCAGACAGGACAGGACAGGAGCCCTCCATGGCTATAGGCCCAGACAGGACAGGATCTGTCCACGGCTATAGGCTATAGCCATTTTTCATTAGGTCTACACTCTTGTAGCCTGAAATAATTGATGTGTCTTGCTGACAAAATGACATTTTGGGACACATGAAAAGGGGCTGAAACAGGTGGGTGTGTTCGTTTTAATATTTATTTATTTTGGACACATATTTAACCCCTTTTTTTTGTTGGCACAAAACTACCTCCATACTTCCATTCATTTTTTTAACCGCTACCTTGTTACCTTCAGACGAGTCCCGTGACACTTACACAGAGCAAAACAGAGAACACCATCGTGTTGGTGAGAGTCTCCCCTTTCCATAGTGGGGTCATATCAGTTTGTAGCCAGTTTGGACGCTACAGACAGAAGTTGGTTCATCGGCGGTACCGACTTCAGACGAGTCCCGTGGGGGCTTGTCGGGGTTGCAGAGCAAGCCGGAGAACGTCACCGTGTTCGCAAGAGTCAAATCAATCCATAGAGTGGTCATATTAGTTTTTTTTAGGCCAAACCTTTCGGACGTACAGACGTTTTTCGTGAGAAGACCGATTTTCGGGATGTCTCATGGTCTGACAAACACCGCTGTTGCTCGGCCACCTTCCAAAACAGACGTCTCTAGTTTAAACTGATGGATTTTGATGGGAATGTTTTTTATTATGGTATTTAGATTGACGCACGGGTCAATAGACTCTTAAGGATTAAAAGGAGAATGGTTAACTTAGCATTATTTAGAGACCCCAACCAAAGTTTGAGTTTTGTAGTATTTAAGGGGGCTCATCTCTCATTCAGGAGGGTTGAGCCCCCCCCCCTGGCCCCCCGTAATTCCCGCTATGCAGTATGCACATAGGTCAGCAGGACATAGCTTACCTGATGTGAAGCCAGATCAACAGAGGGTTTCCCATACGAGTCTTCAAAGCAATAAGCCTAGTAGTCTCTGCTTTAGTTTTGGTGATCGTGCGCTAAAACCATCCATAGAGCTGAGTGTGTCCCTGACAACCAAATACATCTACACATGGATTTATTTATGGCATTGGCATTTCATATTAATGAACCATATGAGAGAATGCAGAGTCTACATTCGGCTAATTGATTTGTGTGTGTGTGTGTGTGTGTGTGTGTGTGTTGGGGGGCCCCTGTTGGGTGTGTACTCAGCCCACTCCTGTACTCCCTGTTCACCCACGACTGCGTGGCCACACATGACTCCAACACCATCATTAAGTTTGCCTGATCGTCGACGGCGACGAGACAGCCGACTGGGAGGAGGTTAGAGCCCTGGCATAGTGTTGCCGGGGAAACAGCCTCTCCCTCAACGTCAGCAAAACCAAGGAGCTGATGGTGGACTACAGGAAACAGGGGGAGGAGCCCCTTTTGTCATCGACGGGGCTGCAGTGGAGAGGGTCAAAAGGTTCATGTTCCTCGGCGTGCACATCACTGAGGACCTGACATGGTCCAATCCCACCACCACCGTGGTGAAGAAGGCACAGCAGCACCTCTTCAACCTCAGGCGCCTGAAGAAATTCGGCATGGGCCCTCTGGGGGGGGGGGGCGAGCTCCCTGCCCTCCAGAACATCTACACCAGGCGGTGTCTGAGGAAGGCCCGAAAGATCGTCAAGGACTCCAGTCGCCCGAGCCCCACGGACTGTTCGCTCTGTTACCATCCGGCAAGCGGTCGCGGAGTATCGGGTCTCGGCACAACAGGCTCGAAGACAGCTTCGACCACCAGGCCATCAGACTGCTGAAAAGCTCAACCTAGCCTTCTCCCTGCACAGACCTGCACCTTAGAGACTATATGCACTGACTGCCCACACATCCAAGCCTTACAAACAAACACCCATAAACACACACACACACACACACACATACACACATACACACACACACACACACAGTCAACGCTGCTGTTCTATTACACAGTCTACTATTGATTCCACTACTTTATATTGGTAAATCCAGTGTGAAGTCCATTATTAATATGCATGCTACCTTTTTCTATTACATTGTTATTCCTGATTATTGATGAATGTTCTGCATTGTTGAGGGAGCTACCGCGAGCATTTCGCTGCACCTTTTATATACCTGCTGTAAAACTGGGTATGTGACCAATACGTTAAAGATTTGATTTCGTGTGTGTGTTGTAATACTAGAATCAAAAGTGACAATCAAGCTGCTGTGAATATACGTCCCTTCAGCACAGTAGCTCAGCACAATGCCTGGCCTGACCTGTACAGGGCATCGATTCACTGCCTCCCCTGCTCTCCTTTCGACCATTCCTCCTCCCCTCTCCTCATTCCCACCTCCCCTCTCCTCATTCCTCCTCCCCTCTCCTCATTCCCACCTCCCCTTTGGGCCTATGAGGGATGGGGAGAGATGTTTCTAACAAAATCACAGTAGACTTTTGCTCCAAACCATCCATGTTTGACTGCTGCATTGAATGACCATATAAATATTCAAGGCTGAACATGAGTGAAACCTTACAATACTCATTATGTGCCTCCTTGTAGACACGGCTTGGTTGTAATCTATGCATATTTGGTGGACTGTTCAATGTCAAATAAAAAAACGTGTACAAACACGAACTAATCTGATGGCATAAAGGCTTCAACAAAATGCACCATGGATAATGAATTCAAGCTAGCTATAGCTGTCAAGTTTATGTGCTAATACCCGATGGATTGCAAGTGGGCAATTCCATGGTAAAGGAATTACGCTGACTCCAATTTTTCACTTTAAAATGTATGCCAAACAAATACCATTGATTTAAAATTGTATCAAAACATACAACTCTATGCACAATGTCCTTGGACTATATCGTTGTTTAAGACGATGAAACAAGCAAGACAGCCAGTCAGTCAGCCAGCTGGCTAGCGCTTTAGCTAACCTAGCTACAGTCTGCAAGCTGTCAACTCACCCCTCTCTCGACGCCTGCTGTTTCTGCCGAATAAAACACTCCCGAAAGTGAACACAGTGCAATAAACCCAACTGCCACGACGTGCTCTCGCTACCTGTCGCCAGTAACCTCCCGTTTCGCCGTGCATGAAGTGTCGGTTTGACGAATATCATCAGTTTAGTTATGCCAACAACATCCGATCATCCTCTCACCTGCTCTTTTCTTCTCTGCTGGTTGGGTGGGAACAGAGCATGGACGTGAAGTGAACCGACAACCTCACAGCGGCGCATGCGCAAAGCCGGTATCGCATCTCATTTTCACCTTTGACGGCAAGCGGACGATAGATAATACATTCTGTGATCGCAACATTGTATCTAAATGTACAAGCTGCAACATTGTATCCGACTGTTTGATTGTGATATTGCATGCAATTCATGCGCCAAGAGTTATATACTTCACAATGAAAATGTGAGTTTCCTCCTGATGTAAGATATATATCGATAAGCCAATAGAGGCCCATTGATAGACTTATAGGCCCTAACATACACATCTATTGATAACAGATGGGTGCGTGTTCAACCAGATAGATGAACGCATTTCTGAGAGCCTGCTTTATTGTTTGCCCTGATAATTTGTACAACAGCGCCGTCCATAGACACAGTTTTAGATCACATGTTCTGAATGATATTGATAGCAAATGAATAATGCAAAATGGATGAGATACATTCGAGAAACTATAATAAGCCTTTGACATTTCAATTTCTACATTCCTGCATTCATATGCACTACTATAAACCAAATATTTATGAGGCTTTTTCTATCAAAATATGTTGAAAAAAAAAATATATATATAATAATAATAATATTCCAAAAAAAATTATATCCCAAAGATTTTCCCATTGATTATTTTATTCAAAATATCTAGGAGCTTGTAGGCTGTATAGGCATGTTGTATCAAAAGCCTTAGACACGCAGGGGTAGTCTCTCTCTACATCAGCAGATGATTGTGTGTTTATTGCACCGCCATGGCATAGTGCGCATCTTGCCCTGCCACGGCCATAGCCAGGAGCACACTGACAGCTGGACTGACTGACAGACAGACAGCCATGGCATAGTGCGCATCTTGCCCTGCCACGGCCATAGCCAGGAGCACACTGACAGCTGGACTGACAGACAGACAGACGGACAGACAGACAGACAGACAGACAACCAGCTAAATGTGTCCAGGGCGGTCACCTGATGATTGCTCAGTCTTGACCCACCGTTCAGGAATACACTATATTACACCTAAAGAACCAACACGCAATGTGATTCAGATTGGTACAAAAGGTATGTGTGGAATATGTATACTTTTATTATTGTTTTTAATAACGTTATTTCTTATCTACTGTGGGCGTGTAACGTGGCAATAACAGTTATTTTGTCGTTTGACAGGTTATTATTGTGCCATGACAGCTTGCCTTGAGAGAGTAGCCCTACTGCAGCACAATGTTTTAGATATCAATTGAAAGTCAGCTATATTCACAACCGGTAAGGACAACGAGAGTGTCTGTCAACTAAGTGTACATTTGATGACTAGGTAGTTTTTTCTGCAGTGATTGAAAGAAGATGACGGTGACTTATTCCAGCAAAGTAGCCAACGCCACGTTCTTCGGTTTCCATAGACTTCTACTGCGATGGAGAGGCAGCATCTATAAGCTGCTTTATCGGGAGTTTATAGTCTTTGTGCTTTTATATACCCTGGTGAGCCTCGTTTACAGGTACGCATAATATGAAGCTATTAAGGGTTTTTCCTTTTTTTTAATGTTATTTGTTTATGTATAATCTATAACATGATCTATTGTCTGTTTATAATCTGTTTATAACTGTGAATACAAATGAAAATGTGTAATATGAGCCTTTGATTTGACTTTGTGTGATGGGTCTGTAATTGATTCTTATCGTTGTGATATATCAATAATTGCACGTGAACAAATCTCTAATGTTCCTTAATTAATTAACATATCTATCTATCTATCTATCTATCTTTCTAGACTTGCTCTCTCAGACCCTGAAAAGCGTTTCTTTGAAAAGTTGGCTATTCACTGTAACAAGTATGCTGAACAGATCCCAGTCACGTTTGTGCTTGGTAAGTCAGGACAAACAATGCTGATTGACGTGTGTGCGTGCTTGCTGAGCAGTTGATAGTCCACATAGCGTATAAACACTATGAGCTACTAGCTCTGTGCTGAGATGAGAATGCCTATTGCTACCTGAGTACTGTATGGTGCTTTCCAGATGTGCTGAAAGTGCTTTACAATTTAAGTGGGAAATTCACCTCATCCACAACCCCATGTGTAGCTTGCCTGGCTACCCGAACTCTTCGCTCCAGCCAAACGCTACGCCACGCCCACTGACGTTAGTTTCCTCTCCCCAATGATGTAGCGAATAAGAATTCAGTTTGAGTCGTCAGGTAAATGTGTAGCACCCACCCACCTGTATCAGCCATCTAAAAACGGAATGACAACAGTGCAATACTAGACTTGCCACTGCCCTCACTGTCCTCTCTCTCTCTTTCTCGATCACCACACACACACACACACACACACACACACACACACACACACTGCGACAACTGTCTGACTTGCTTTCTACTATCCAACCAAATTAACCCAACTAATCCTCAACAGTGCCAGGCAACAGACTAATGATAGTGATTTTTCAACAGAAGCTCTCAGACATACACTGGTTCCAGTGGGGGAAATGAACTGGTGATTGAGTTAATGGAAGGAAATCATTAGGAGTCGACCCAAAGCAGGGAAAGTGGGACATTGTTGGGTTTGTTGGTTTGCTTGGGTGCTAGAGTGCTTTGCATGGCATATCAGATTGTTGCTTAATGTTGTGTTTCTGTGTGAATTGTACAAAGTGGCTTTCATGACATTTACATATCTCAGTTTATGTCAATAAAATATTGGTAAGGACTGGGATGAAGTTGCCCTAGACAATGATCTAGGGTCAATTTTGTGTGTTGAGCTTGAGGCTCAAAAGTAGCCTCAAAAGTACTGCACTATGTAGGAAATGAAATGCCATTTCAGAAGCAGCCCTTCTCAACCCAAACCTCATCCTTGGTTTCTACTGTAGGCATACCTGACAAAATACTGTTTAGACTTACTGTAGATCAGGGCTTTCCAACCCTGTTCCTGGAGAGCTACCATCCTGTAGTTTTTCACAGGATTGGAGTTAAAACCTCTCTCCAGGAACAAGGTTGGAGTTAAAACCTACAGGAGGGTATCTCTCCAGGAACAGGGTTGGAGTTAAAACCTACAGGAGGTTATCTCTCCAGGAACAGGGTTGGAGTTAAAACCTACAGGAGGGTTATCTCTCCAGGAACAAGGTTGGAGTTAAAACCTACAGGAGGGTATCTCTCCAGGAACAGGGTTGGAGTTAAAACCTACAGGAGGGTTATCTCTCCAGGAACAAGGTTGGAGAGCCCTGTTGTAGATTATCTTGATATCTCCTCCTATCCTCCTATCCTCCTCCCTGCAGGTTTCTATGTGACCCTGGTGGTGAACCGCTGGTGGAACCAGTTTGTGAATCTGCCTTGGCCCGACCGTCTCATGTTCCTGGTCTCCAGCTGTGTTCACGGTCACGACGAGCAGGGTCGCCTCCTCCGACGCACACTGATGCGCTACGTCAACCTCACCTCGCTGCTCATCTTCCGCTCCGTCAGCACCGCCGTCTGTAAGAGGTTCCCCACCATGGAGCATGTGGTGGAGGCAGGTACGACCCCCAAGGGAATAATGGAATGCAAATAGATGGGGTCATGGGTAAAAAAATCATATTGACAGATAGACGCTGTACATAACGTCATGGACCAAGTGGATGGAAGCAGGTACCTCAATGACCTCCACTTGAGCCTTACCTGACCCCAATAGAATACACATAGGTGGGGTCAAAGGTCGACCAGGTTTGGTTTACGGGTTTGATTCAGATCAAGAGTGTTCTCTCAACCTTCAGTTTGAAACGATATTTGGTGCCTTCCATGCTTTTCCCATATTTTCCATAAATGTTTAATTGGTAAAGAGGATGCTTGACATGTGAGAGTTCAACAAGGATCTGTAACTGGACCTTCAAGGCCCATAGCTCTTTTCATTTGCTTCTTCAGTTTCTTTTGACTACCCAGAATCAGCCAAATCATTATGATTCAGTGATTCAATTAGACCTAATAAAAGCCTTGTTTCCTCTAACCCTTATGATTCTCCTAGTACTGCTGTATCCATTACACACTTACACCTCTCCATCCTCTCCATCCTCCTCCCCATCCTCCTCTCCATCCTCCTCCCCATCCTCCTCTCCATCCTCCTCCCCATCCTCCTCCTCCCCCTCCTCCCCCTCCTCCTCTTCCCTCTCCTCCTCCTCCTCCTCCTCCTCCTCCTCCTCCTCCTCATCCTCCCTCTCTTCCTCCCCCTCCTCCTCCTTCTCCTCCTCTCTGCAGGCTTCATGACTCCAGAAGAGAGGAAGATCTTTGATGCTGTCAAGTCTCCCCACCTCAAGTACTGGATCCCTGTGGTGTGGTTTACTAACATGGCATCCAAGGCTAGGACGGAGGGGCGCATAAAGGACAGTGTGGACCTGCAGACCATCCTCAACGTGAGTATGGCAGTAGCTTCAACAGGTATAGATAGATATAGTATACCTGCCACAGGAAACAGAGGAGACATTTTGGCTCTGAATCCTGTGTTCTGCAGAGGTTGTAGACTGGACCATGTGGACCTCCAGACCATCCTCAACGTGAGTATGGCAGTTACCTGAGCAAAGCAGAGATATACCAGTAAAGAGAGGAAACACAGAGTCTATTCCGGCTCTAAATAGAGGAGATTGACTCCATTTTGGCCCTGAATCATGGGAGACACAGGGGACACATCCAGGATAGCATGGACCTGCAGACCACACTCAATGTATGACAGCAGTATGACATAGCTTGACAGTAGCTTGCCAGTCCAAAATCAACCCCTATCTAACCCTTTGATGTTAGCACATCTGTAAGGAGTACACAATATGATGGGAGCTCTACCACTAAGATGGTTATACCGACCTTTCAGATCTACTAACGTTAGACAGATAGGGCCAAGGGGAAGGGGAAGGGAGCAATTTGGGACCGGGACATACCCGTCACAGTAAACAGGACCGGGACATACCCGTCACAGTAAACAGGACCGGGACATACCCGTCACAGTAAACAGGACCGGGACATATCCGTCACAGTAAACAGGACCGGGACATACCCGGGACATACCCGTCACAGTAAACAGGACCGGGACATACCCGTCACAGTAAACAGGACCGGGACATACCCGTCACAGTAAACAGGACCGGGACATACCCGTCACAGTAAACAGGACCGGGACATACCCGTCACAGTAAACAGGACCGGGACATACCCGTCACAGTAAACAGGACCGGGACATACCCGTCACAGTAAACAGGACCGGGACATACCCGTCACAGTAAACAGAGAGAGAGACAGATGTCATTCTGGACACAGAGACTCCATCCTCTGTATCCTGGGAGCTGTAGGTCAGGGGTCGAACCAAACTGTTACGACCTTTAATCCAGGAAGGATGAATACGATCCTAAAAACAGCCGACAGGCTACTTGATACCTTGAGGACAGGTCATGGAAGAGATGACTAGTCCAAGACTGTCTGCTAAACCCAAGGCATGCTGAGTGAGAGACATCCTTACAAGGAGTAAAATTATAGACTTGGACTTAAATATTGTTAAATTACAGCTCCTTTAATAGTGAAAATAGATATGAAATGCAATGATATATTGCCGCATTGACCCTCACTAACACTATGCTAAACTCTGAGCCTGTCTAATCTATTAATACTACCTTGATCCTAAAAAGGGTCTGGATCATGTTGCTGTGAGCACGTCTGCCTATCAAAATAGCCCTCTGTGTGTGTGTGTACTTGTAAATAGCTGCAAAGGCAAACTCAGTACAACCCCATGCTCTGTCTTCTGTCTTCTCTCTCTCTCTCTCTCTCTCTCTCTCTCTCTCTCTCTCTCTCTCTCGTTCTCTAGGAGATGAACACATTTAGGACTTGGTGCTCCACTCTCTTTGGTTATGACTGGGTTGGCATTCCTCTCGTCTACACACAGGTGTGGATAGCACGCATGCACACAAGTGCGCGCACACACACACACACACACATACACACACACACACACATACACACACACATACACACACACACACACACACACACACACACACACACACACACACACACACACACACACACTTACCCAGGGAATCTGCTGCCACTGTGCTACTATAACTCACACTGTCCTTCCATGTCTCCTTTAAAACCCAGTGGGTTTTGATAGTGTGGAAGCCTAGGGCACGGTACCCAGTGGGTTGTGACAGTGTGGAAGCCTAGGGTACGGTACCCAGTGGGTTGTGACAGTGTGGAA
>NW_028156199.1:85000-180830 GCF_964263955.1 Coregonus lavaretus | reverse complement strand
TCTTTGGCTGAGCTCTTTGTGTTCTGGCGTTTCATGATGGGATTCTGTGGAGAGCAGTGGATAGAGAGAGGTACTCCTCCCCCCATCATGCCTATTCCTCTCTCTCCCTCTTTCCCTCCTTCCCTCCCTCTCTCCTTTCCTGGTTGTAATGCTTCCCCTACCCCAACCTTGAAATATCAAGAATCAAAACGGTTGTTCCACCTTCCTTGCTGGTTGTTGACTTTACATGTGTTTGTGATGGAAAATGAAAATGAACTGTAAACTGAATCATATTGTAGTGTTTAGGGCAATTCTCTAGTGTCAGACTTCAGTTGGACGCAGTGGTTGAATCATAAGTAAATTACTCACTCTTAATTGCAGTCACACACACACACACACACACACACACACACACACACACACACACACACACACACACACACACTGCCGATTATGATCTTGTTTATTTATGGTATCTGAGGGGAAAGTATGTAGAATGGGCCCTGGGGAGGGAACATAGCCCGGGGGTTAAACAAACCCTCTCTCCAGTCTCACCCCCTGCCAACCCCCTCCTTACCCCTCCTCAACCCGCTTTACCCACTCAATACCCCTCCTCAACCCTGCTTCACGCCCGCCTCACCCCCTCCTCACCCCCGCCTCACCCCCGCCTTACCCACTCCTCACCCACGCTTTAGCCCCTCCTCAACCCCGCTTCACGCCGTCTTACCCCTCCTCACCCCCGCCTCACCCCTGCCTTACCCACTCCTCACCCACGCTTTAGCCCCTCCTCACCCCCTGCTCACCCCTGCCTCACCCCCACCTTACCCACTCCTCACCCACACTTTAGCCCCTCCTCACCCCGTACTCACCCCACCTTACCCCCTCCTCACCTGCCTTACCCCCTCCTCACCCACCATACCCCCTCCTCACCCACCTCACCCCTTCTTCACCCATCCCTCACCCCTTCCTTACCCACTCCTCACCCCCGCCTCACCCTTTCCTCACCCCGCCTCACCCCCTGCCTCCCCTGCCTTCAACTACTTCCCTCATCCAAGCAGGGAGTGGATAGTGGAGGAAGATTGGACCATCTTTGGGCCAATATGTGTCTTTTATCTGGGCCGCCATGACAGTAGGGAGAAGGACGTGATGTTTATTATTGGGCAGTTCTCTGAGGAAATTAGGAAATGGTCAGACACCGTTGTTGGTGTTGAGAAGCCTTTTTCGGTCGAATGGTTTTCATGTCTAATGAACCCGACTTCCCCTCAACTCTGTGCTTGTGTGAGGGTGGTTCCCATAGACATTATAGTCCATTATGTTCTGCCAGGTTATTATTGTGTGTTTATTGTTTCTGGAGTGTGCGTGGGTGAGTGTGTTAATGCCACCATAGGAAATTATTAGCTGATGAAGGGGTGAGATTGACATGAAGAGAAAGAGAGAGTGAGAAAGAGAGAGAGAGAGAGAGAGAGAGAGAGAGAGAGAGAGAGAGAGAGAGAGAGAGAGGAGAGAGAGAGAGAGAGAGAGAGAGAGAGAGAGAGAGAGAGAGAGAGTCCAGGGTCAGTTACGGAACACCTCTGTTTTCCCCAAAAATGTGTCAGTGAGAAACCTTTTATTTATTGCGCCAGCTTGCTTTATTTGTAGTCATGCCTTATGTGTCATCAGAAGATATAAGATGATTGTTTGTATTAGAGAGGGCAGACTAAGTGTGATTGTGTACTGAATGTGTGTGGGAATGCAGACTGTGTCATGTTTGTCAGTCTTACGGTAACTGCGGTGGTGTGTGTGTGTATTTCATTGACCCCTGAGTGTCTGCTGTCTTCACCTCATCACAGAATCACAGTAAGGAAGGCACATGTACTCCTCTCTTCTACTGTTTCATTCTCTCTCTCTCTCACCTTCACCCCATTCCCTCTTTACACTCCATCCCAGTCCATTTCTCTTTTATCCCTCACCCTTTCTCTTCCTTCCCTTCTCACGCTCCTTCGTTTTCACTCCCTCCATCCTCTTTCCGTCCTCTCCCTCTATCCGCTCCTCCTCATCTCCATATTCCCAGCTCCGTGTCAGCCTTCCCTCTAGCGTCGGCGGCATTCTCTCGCTCTCGCTCTCTTTCTCTCTCCGTTAAGTGAACTGAATTCCCATCTCTGTGTGTGAGAGCACTCCGTATTACTCTGGCCATTATTTTAAAGGCTGTCATTAGGAACTTCAATTTCACTCCTTCCTTTTGTAGCTTCTGTTCACTAGCTACTGCTATGGCACGGGATATTATACAGAGAGAGAGAGAGTGTGTGAGTGTGTTAACATTTAATGGGGTGGTGCTTTCACTAGGCACACACACAGTCATTCTTAAATGTTTTACATAGTAAAGATTGGGTTCATTCAAACAATTATCTATTTTATTACTCAATGTGTTTAGGAGTACAGGAGTTGGATGTTGCTCTGTTCTACCTAGATACCTTATTCTCATTGTGCCACTGTGCTGTTTGTACTGCAAATGAAGCAGGTATATTCATGACCTTCTCTCTCTGTGAGTATAATGACCTGCAACTCTGTCTCTGAACATTCAATTACCCACTGTGACCTCTGTGTGGAAGGCCTAATGCTCTGTCTGACCAGCCAACCATAACCAAGGGCTGGTCTTAAACACCTGCCCAAAGCAAACCAGGTCAGAGGTGTGTGTGTTTTTCTGTGTGTGTGTTGGTGTGTGTGTGTGTTGGTGTGTGTGTGCCTGCGTACGTGTGTTTGTCGGCCCATAAAACTTGTTAACGAATAGTTTTCCCATGATGTCATTTTCAGGTAGGAGACCTGTGTTTTAGGAACATAGGTTTATTTTTAAGTGAGTGTGTTTTCTCAGACTGCTGTTATTTTTACCTGTGCTTTGTTTTTGCTTTCAGCACTATGCCTACGTGGCTGTCCTTTCAAAGTAGCCGTGTCTATCAGCGAGGTGTGTGTGTTTGAGTGTGTGTGTGTGTTTAGAAGCGGTCAGGCTACAGTGAGTGTGCAGCCATCGGCAGTAGTGATTGAGTGATCAGTAGCCACATAGCTTGTGCTAAAACAGCTGCAACGGTTCCCAACGCTGCTGAATGACTGAGGTAGACAAGACTGTGACAGGTGGTTTTCCTGACCCCCTACCCTGACTTAGAAAAACTCCTGGCTCTAGTTATAACTCTGCATAAGGCAGTCATAGAGCTACACAGAAGGGTTAATTAACAGGGTGCCATAAGGCAGGTTATGACCAGGTGTAGTTTGAGACAATTTCAAGACACATCAAAATGCCCTCCTTTTCCCGAATGGCAGCCATTTTGAAGTCGAACATCAGAGGCCCTATATAGAACCTGTGACTCCTGCTCTGCCATTCTCAGAGTTGACAGAGTGTGTAAATATATAATTGCTTCATGAAACATAACGAGATGATATGAATAATCTGTCAGAGAGGGAGCCGACCCAACTTCAATACCAATCACCCCGGCGGTGTCCCTGTGCAGCGGAGCATGCCGGAAGCCATACCTGTCCATCCGGAAAACCGGGAAGAAAAGATCCAGTATTTCTGTATCAGGCCGTCAGCTTTCCTTACCCTCCTCGACCTGTTATCAGACAGGGGATGGAAGCTGTTTCTATAGATGAGGTAGTTTAGAATGGAGACCAACGGTATAGTTAGACTCTGCACCACCCAGACCTAGTCTGCATCAGATAGAGAACACTGGGGGTAAAGTTTAGCTCTATGTATGTATGTATGTATGTATGTGTGTGTGTGTGTGTGTGTGTGTGTGTGTGTTTTATTGGGTTAAAGAGTCACCCATGCTTATTTCTTGGTCTGTGTAGTTGTAGTCCCCTTTTCAACAGTAATCACAATTCTCTGTAGACAAAAGAAAGGCAAGTGATGTAGGATGAGGTGGAGAGAGATAAAGAGAAACTGGACACTGAGAGAGAGAGAAGGAGGAGTGAAAGATGGAGAGTGAGGTAAAGAGAATGAAGGAGAAAGAGTGTCAGACTGAATAGTAACAGGGAATGAGAGGCTGAGACTGGCCCTCTGGCACCAGCATCAGGAGGGGAACACAGCTCTGAGAAATGCACTGATAACACACACACATAGACACGCACAAACGCACACACTCAAAATGGAGGAGGATGGCCTAGGTGGATGGAAGAAGACATACATTTTGAGGGAGAAAGAAGAAATGAAGTTTCCAGGGATTGAAAGATGACACAAAGACATGGGCACAGTCCAAATATTCTTCACTTCTTCACTGGCTTCCTTTCCTAGTCTCCTTTCACTTATGACCAATAATCTGTGAGGACTTGATAGGTCAAAGCAATATTGTGTTAACTTATCCAGTCCTGTGACCTCTCAGTGACCTCTCTATTCCAAGTAAAGACTCCAGAGTTCAGGCTGAGCTGTCTTTTAGGCCATGTTATATACTGTAAGCCAGGAATTGTTTGGAATCGTGTAAAATGCATCGCCTTTCACATTAGACATAGGAAGACACGAGTAGAAATCTAATAATGTCGAAAGATGCAGAGCTTTCACATTTAGTACATTTAGGTAGAATATACTGCCATTCTATATATTGTCAAAGCCTTTGACATATTTCCCCCTACTCTCTCTCTCCATTCCTGTCTCTCCTTCAGTCTCTCTCTCCTCTCGCTCTCCCCCGAGTCCCTCTCTCATTCCTTCCTTATATAAACCCAACTCACACTCCAGCCGCCTCACTGATCTTATCGATGCTTTTTCATTTACTAAGCTGAACTGACCTGCCCATGTCATTAAAGAGCACACGCACGCACGCACGCACACACACACACACACACACACACACACACACACACACACACACACACACACATGCGCAGAGCATGAGTGTCTGGTTGAGATATGTTGGTGTGTGTGTGTTGGTTTGTAAAGTGTCCGTCTGGTTTGCAGTAGTGGATGGGGTTTCAGGTCATGGTTTCTTGGTGTGGATGGGTTTGGTTATTGTGTATTAGCGTGCGTAGTTGTGTTGCATTGGTTTGTGTGTGTGTGTGTGTTTGTGTGTGTTGTGTTGCAGTGTTTGTGTCTGTATGTGTGTGTGTGTGCAAGTGTGTGTCTGTGTTTGGTTATGGTGTGTGGGAGCCAGGCCCAGTCAATCAGAATTAGTTTTTCCCCACAAAAGGGCTTTATTACAGATAGAAATGCTCCTCAATTTCATCAGCTGTCCGGGTGGCTGGTCCAGACGATCCCGCAGGTGAAGAAGCCGGATGTGGAGGTCCCTCGCTGGCATGGTTGAACGTGGTCTGCGGTTGTGAGGCCGGTTGGACATACTGCCAAATTGTCTAAAACGACATTGGAGGCGGCTTATGGTAGAGAAATGAACAATCAATTATCTGGCAACAGCTTTGGTGGACATTCCTGCAGTCAGCATGCCAATTGCAACTGTGGAATTGTGTTGCGTGACAAAACTGCCTTTTTTGTCCCCAGCACAAGGTGTACCTGTGTAATGATCATGCTGTTTAATCAGCTTCTTGATATGTCACACTTGTCAGGTGGAGGGATTATCTTGGCTAAGGAGAAATGCTCACTAACAGAGATGTAAACAAATTTGTGCACAAAATTTGAGAGAAATACGCTTTTTGTGCGTATGGAACATTTCTGGGATCTTTTATTTAAGCTCATGAAACATGGGACCAACACTTTACATGTTGCGTTTTTATTTCTGTTCAGTATATGTGTGTTTGTGTGCGTGTGTTGGGTTGCAGTGTGTCTGTCTGTATGTGTGTGTGTGTGTGTGTGTGTGTGTGTGTGTGTGTGTGTGTGTCTGTGTTTGGTTACGGTGTGTGTGTTTTCTGTAGTGTTTGTTTTATCTGTGATCTTTAAGCTGGGTCATGTGTTGTTGCTTCACATTTCATCATCCTGCCCTCTTATCTGCTGTTTTCATACACAACCACAGTCGTAATTCTGTTAGAACACACATGCACACACACACACACACACACACACACACACACACACACACACACACACACACACACAGTAGTAGGAGTCAGTAAGCGAGAAAAGAGAGAGATATTGGGAGTGGAAATGCTAGAGAAGGAGAGAGAAACGGTGAGGGTGAGGGACACGGTGAGAGAGAGAGAGACAGAGAGATTAAGAGAGGGATGCTCTATGTTTATTTGTTATTATTATGTCTTGGCCAGACTTCAGCTGAAATCTGCTGAGTACGTGAGGAATGAGACCAGATGATCTACAGTGATGTCTTTTACATATCTCTCTCTCTCTTTCTCAATTCAATTTCAATTTAAGGGCTTTACACTCTTTCTTTTCTCTCTTTCTCTCTCTCTCTCTCTCTCTCTCTCTCTCTCTCTCTCTCTCTCTCTCTCTCTCTCTCTCTCTCTCTCTCTCTCTCTCTCTCTCTCTCTCTCTCTCTCTCTCTCTCTCTCTCTCTCTCTCTCTCTCTCTCTCTCTCCTTCTCTCTCCTTCTCTCTCTCTCTCTCTCTCTCTCTCTCTCTCTCTCTCTCTCTCTCTCCTTCTCTCTCCTTCTCGCTCTCTCTCTCTCTCTCTCTCTCTCTCTCTCTCTCTTCTCTCTCTCTCTCTCTCTCTCTCTCTCTCTCTCTCTCTCTCTCTCTACCTCCCTCTCTTCTCTCTCTCTCTGCCACACGTCTCTCTTTCTTTCAGTGTCTCTCTGTGTTTCCCTCTTCGTTTCGGCTAGCTCTGTTTTGTCTGCACTGTTCTTAAATATGTCTGTGTGTGTACATGTATGTGTGTGTGTGTGTGTGTGTGTGTGTGTGTGTGTGTGTTTCTCTCTCATCTCTCTCTGTGGGGCCCACGGCCTGTGAGAGTGCTCGTGTACAGGTTGACCCAGGGCAGGTTGCAGGGACAGGAAATCCCAGTACTTAGGCCCATTAGATAACCACAAGGGTTGGCGCAGGGTTAAACTCAGCCTGGGAAGCCTCGTTTACCCCACATCAGCACAGGGTAGGGAGAGTTACGTGGACCTTACTCACACAAACACACACACACACACACACACACATCTGAGTGTTTTTGTGTGCTGAGGACAGAACTCGTTTTTTAGTGTCAGACTGTCTCTCTGTTTCTGTTCCGAAATGGTGTCTATGTATGTGTAAATGTGTGTGTTTATGTACTGTATGGTGGGGATGTGTCAGGTTGTTTTGTTGCCTAGGGAGAGGGTCACTGTGTGTGTGTGTGTTTATGTTTCAGGGTCAGGCTATGTTGTGAGTCCTGCTGTTGTGACTGCACTGATTTTCAAGTAGACAGGGTGTCTGGTAATGGCTTTAGCCCTCAATGGCTGAACTCCACATGATGATGACGTTCAAATATTCAACATTTCCACCACACTATAGAGATATTGTTGTTAAGGGATAAGACATAGAGGTAGTAGAGGTGTAGAACTACCTGGGTGTTGTACTTGACCACAAGCTACAATGGGGAAAGTGTACTGAGCATATGTATAGGAAAGGACAGCAAAGGCTCTACCTTTGAAGGAAACTAAGCTCTTTTAATGTTGATCGTGTTCTATTATCACTGTTTTACAAGTCATTCATTGAAAGTGTCTTATAATATTGTATCATATGCTGGTACGGAAATGCTAATGTCTCTTAGAGAAATAGGTTAAGAAAAATGGTTAGCTCTGCTAGTAACATGCTAACGGTCAAGCAGACAGGTCTGGAGGTCATTTAAGATACAGTGGCTTGCAAAAATATTCACCCCCTTGGCATTTTTCCTATTTTGTTGCCTTACAACCTGGAATTAAAATTGACTTTTTGGGGGTTTGTATCATTTGATTTACACAACATGCCTACCACTTTGAAGATGCAAAATATTTTTTTATTGTGAAACAAACAAGAAATAAGACAAAAAAACAGAAAACTTGAGCGTGCATAACTATTCACCCCGCCAAAGTCAATACTTTGTAGAGCCACCTTTAGCAGCAATTACAGCTGCAAGTCTATTGGGGTATGTCTCTATAAGCTTGGCACATCTAGCCACTGGGATTTTTGCCCATTCTTCAAGGCAAAACTGCTCCAGCTCCTTCAAGATGGATGGGTTCCGCTGGTGTACAGCAATCTTTAAGTCATACCACAGATTCTCAATTGGATTGAGGTATGGGCTTTGACTAGGCCATTCCAAGACATTTCAATGTTTCCCCTTAAACCACTCGAGTGTTGCTTAGGGTCATTGTCCGGCTGGAAGGTGAACCTCCGTCCCAGTCTCAAATCTCTGGAAGACTGAAACCGGTTTCCCTCAAGAATTTCCCTGTATTTAGCGCCATCCATCATTCCTTCAATTCTGACAAGTTTCCCAGTCCCTGCTGATGAAAAACATCCCCACAGCATGATGCTGCCACCACCATGCTTCACTGTGGGGATGGTGTTCTCGGGGTGATGAGAGGTGTTGGGTTTGCGCCAGACATAGCGGTTTCCTTGATGGCCAAAAAGCTACATTTTAGTCTCATCTGACCAGAGTACCTTCTTCCATATGTTTGGGGAGTCTCCCACATTCCTTTTGGCGAACACCAAATGTGTTTGCTTATTTTTTTCTTTAAGCAATGGCTTTTTTCTGGCCACTCTTCCGTAAAGCCCAGCTCTGTGGAGTGTACGGCTTAAAGTGGTCCTATGGACAGATACTCCAATCTCCGCTGTGGAGCTTTGCAGCTCCTTCAGGGTTATCTTTGGTCTCTTTGTTGCCTCTCTTTAATGCCCTCCTTGCCTGGTCCGTGAGTTTTGGTGGGCGGCCCTTTCTTGGCAGGTTTGTTGTGGTGCCATATTCTTTCCATTTTTTAATAATGGATTTAATGTTGCTCCGTGGGATGTTCCAAGTTTCGGATATTTTTTTATAACCCAACCCCGATCTGTACTTCTCCACAAATTTGTCCCTGACCTGTTTGGAGAGCTCCTTGGTCTTCATCGTGCCGCTTGCTTGGTGGTGCCCCTTGCTTAGTGGTGTTGCAGACTCTGGGGCCTTTCAGAAAAAGGTGTATATATACTGAGATCATGTGACAGATCATGTGACACTTAGATTGCACACAGGTGGACTTTATTTAACTAATTATGTGACTTCTGAAGGTAATTGGTTGCACCAGATCTTATTTAGGGGCTTCATAGCAAAGGGGGTGAATACATTTGCACGCACCACTTTTCCGTTATTAATTTTTTAGAATTTTTTCATTTCACTTCACCAATTTGGACTATTTTGTGTATGTCCATTACATGAAATCCAAATAAAAATCCATTTAAATTACAGGTTGTAATGCAACAAAATAGGAAAAACGCCAGTCAAAACTGTTCGCTGCTCTGGCACCCCAATGGTGGAACAAGCTCCCTCACGACGCCAGGACAGTGGAGTCACTCACCACCTTCCGGAGACATTTGAAACCCCACCTCTTTAAGGAATACCTGGGATAGGATAAAGTAATCCTTTTACCCCCCCCCCCCAAAAAAAAAAAAAATTAATAAAATAATAAAAAAAAAATAATAATTTGGAAAGTGGTTATCCCACTGACCATAGGGTGAATGCACCAATTTGTAAGTCGCTCTGGATAAGAGCGTCTGCTAAATGACGTAAATGTGCCCTTGAGCAAGGCACTTAACCCTAATTGCTCCTGTAAGTCGCTCTGGATAAGAGCGTCTGCTAAATGACTAAAATGTAAAATGTAAATGTAAATACTTTTGCAAGGCACAGGATAAATAGATAGATACTGGTTATATGTCCTTTGTCTATCTTTGAGTGTGTTTTTATGTATGCACAGAGCCACAACCAATGTTTCCCCATGGGGATAATAAAGTAATTATCTTTATTGATATATTTGTATTCTTTAACATTCCATTTATACACTGGGTCCAATCAGATGGCAGCTTAGAGTTTCAAGTTTCAAAGTTGATTTGCGTGTGCGCAGGATACAACAGGTATAAAACAGTACAGTGAAATACTTACTTGAGAGCTCTTTCTCAACAATGCAGTGATAATAATAATAATAATAATAATATAGATAATAATAGAAAATATAATAAAAAAACACATTAAGTACGATATAAGCTGAAGAAACAGGAGAACGCAAGTATATACAGGTCAGTATCTTATTCAATGTGCAGGGGTACTGGAGTGGTTGAGGTTTATACATAAAAAGTGACTGGTAGTAGGATATACATATAAACAGGGTTGAAAAGTGACTGGTAGTAGGAATATATAAATACTTATGGTATTCTAATGGCAATATATACATAAACAGGAGTAATAGTGACCAGTAGCAGGATAAATAGATAGATACTAATGATAATGGCAATCAATAATCAATGAACGGCAGCGTAATGGAAGTAATAAATCAAATTTTAGCAGCAGGGTAGGTGTGAGGGGTGTGTGCGTGTGGGTGTAAGTGTGTGGGGTCAGTAATGAGTGTGAGTGAGGGTGTATGTTAGTGTGGGTATGTGAGTATGTGTGTGTGCTTGTGAGTAAAAGTGAAGGTGTGTGTGTGAGTGGGTAGAGACCTGTGGATGGGCATAGAGTCCGTGTGGATAGTCTGTGGGAGAGGGAGAGCAGTAGTTGTTAGCCGTTTAACAGAACAGTACTCCGCCCAGGAAATGGAACACTAGCTTCCTGTCTGAGTTATCCCAGTTCCCATTATATTTTTCCACACGTTCTTCCTGGCTGTCTCCAATCCCCATTCCTGGGAGCTTTTCCTCAGAAACGTGATTGGATGATGAGCGTGTAATTGTCAGGGGCGAGGGTTATTTTTGTTAGGCAGGGGAGGATGGTGTGGGCTGAGGAGGTGCGTAATGGCTTCCGATTTCGGGGAGGAAATGAGATGTAAATGAGCTAATTATGTGTCCTTAACGAGGGCAAACAGCAGTGACATTCTAGCCCTGGTAACCGGCGGTAACCGGCATGGTATTTATAGCCCATAATAACCTGAAGTGGGACTGGCTTGAAACATTGTCGAGGGAATGGGAGACGTCTGAACAACGCCGCTTTTCTTTTGGTTGGGGTGTGTTTTAGAATAAACATGTTTGACTTGGATGCTCTGAAGAGAGCTGAATATTAGAATGAGGCGTATCGACACGGCGGAGCGGGAAGAATGCGTTGTTGGCCCAATGGGCATGTGTTGAGTGTGTTTAACCCCAATGATGAGAGTTTGACCCCACTCAAACCAGCTAGATGGCCGGGATGGAGACAGACTCAGAGAAGGAGTCAGAAGGGATAAATGTACAAATACACTCATAGATTTCACTCTTTGTTGGACTAGTTAGTCTTTAAAATAGTGTTTTTAATCAGTTATCATCACCCAAATGAAAATCAAGAGAGAGCCGGACACCGGATAGGGTTTCAGTGTTCTTTGGCTTGCTGGAGCATGTTCTTAACTCAAACTCTGTTTCTCTGTGAGATTGAACTTGGCGTGTAACGGTTCCCTTGTTTTAAAAACAGAAAAAGGTTTCAAATCAAAATGAATGAAATGAACTGGGACTTGCTACAAGGAGGGAGGGAGGCCAGTGGGATTGTGGGTAAATATTTTGCCCTGAGTATTGTGCCGTGCTCAGCAGAAGTGGTGTTTCTGATGGAGTAAGCACGAAGGGTTTTGGGAGTTCACCGCTCATTTCCAATTCTCTCTCTTTAATACAGTCATTTATTTCCTCTTAAGACAGAGTTTTTTCGTATGCTGGTATGGGCCAATAGGGTAATCTGACTATAGCTTTGGGGAAGAGTAGAGCCAGTAGAGAGTCCAGTAGGGAGATAGAGAGAGTTTAATTTGAAGGAGGGCTCAGAATTGTGTAAGGACCCTACATTGCTACAATAATAATACCAAAAAGAATATCAATTGTTCATAACACTGCATTAAAATACATGAATTCAGCTTTTAAAAAGCCCTTATTTCTGTATGTGTGATAGTGGCATTGACGAGTAAGCAGAACTCACAAACTGGCACCATGGGGAGTCTGAGTTGTTACTCAGTGTTAGTCAGTGAAGTCAACCCAGTTAGAGAGAGTTCACCATGTTAGTGAACCATATCACAGTTAGCTGAGTCACGGTGGTGTTCGAGTGAAGTCAACCCAGTTAGAGAGAGTTCACCATGTTAGTGAACCATACCACAGTTAGCTGAGTCACGGTGGTGTTCGAGCAGTGGTGTAGTGGTCCCTGGAGAAGTGGGTATACTCTCAGTATTCACCTTTTTTTTTTTTAAGTAGTCCAGAAAAAAGCCCTGTTTTAGAAATGCATTCTCAATGGCAGCTTCTTTCTGTTGCTCTGCCACCTTCACAGCCTGAGTGTGGGCCTTGGACAACGCATGTTTCCTCACCTTATTTCTCAAGATTGACAAACTTGTTGTTCTACTTCCCTGGCCAGACACTTGAATTTCAAAGTTCATCCATTCTCTTGAGAGCGATACACCTTGCTCCTTGTCGATCCAAATGGAGTTCACACTGCTACAGACCAGACATCCTGCGAAGCATAAACAAACAATGTAACTACTCCTGTATCCACAGCTGTACGTGTGCATGGTCCTTTACACACACACACACACACACACACACACACACACACACAAAGTTATCTGTGCCCACTGTTTCAGAAGTTACCCAAACTAGCAATCTACCTAAACTTACCCAATTTTTTGTTTTTGGATCCCAACCAGGGGTTCTTGGATTTGAAGTCTTCTGTTTGTTTAGCACTCCACAGGTCTGGCCAGTCATTATTGATGTCTACAGACAACAACAAAACTAATTATGCATCTCCCTGTCTCTCTCTCTCTCACACACTTACACACACACACACACACACACACACACACACACTACTGTGATCACAATAGTCATCAGCAAGACATGGGTCCCCCTCTTTACATTAACAATCTGCATAACCAAGTGGAAATATTTTCAGCAAGTGAAGCTGAAGCATACAGGAGATTAGTGAGTGAAATACTTGGGAGAGTTTATTTAACAAAAAAACAACAAATTTAACACAAAATGTACAAAATGTTATATAACAGTAGCATTGTAAAAAACAAACATGGATACAGACAAAATAAATAGAAGGGCAATAAAATAAATAACATCACACAGAAATTCAAAATGAGGCTTAATCTGTCAAAATCACCTTTTGTTACAGTGTGAGGCTTCACTTTTCAATAAACTGGAGATGCAATTTACTGCCTGTGTGTTCTGACCTGGTGGTGGTAGACTGGATCCTTCTCTATGCTCACACTGACTTGCCTGGCTAGCTCCCGGTTGAGAGCTGCCAGGGCTGCTGGTTTTAGGGGTGGGGTCTGCCTGGGCCTGATCTGGGCCTGATTTGTGCCTCTTTACAAAAAAGTCTGCAATATCTCCCTTCCTTTTCATGGTTACCTGTCCCTATACAAAATAAGACAGCCTGATTAGACCTCAATATTGTTTTAGGCTGAATCTTAAACTATTTGTCCCCATTCTTGTGTTTTAACTTACTTAAAAATCAACTACCAGCTTAGCTACTATGCAATTAAACTAGATCATATAGGTTAGTTAGGGCTAAGTAACTTGGCTAATGTTATAATTTAGGGCTTAGTAACTTGGCTAACGTTATAATTTAGACCTTTACAATAATAAACAAGCTTCATAAACATTGAGATAATCAGTTTCATCAGTCTGGTATGAAATTCTTATGAACTGGGTTGATTAAACACTTACTGAAAACCAACAATGCCCCGGTTTCCCCACATTATCCCAATCTACGTAGCTAGCTTCATAACGTTAGCCGACTCGCACTAACTATTGGCGGCAACATCTCTTCTCCTCTAAATGTGCAGTCACTGGCAATTTGCCAGTAGTTTAAAATAATGATTCATTTGGAAACCACCTTAAAACTTACCTCAGAATGATGTCTTCCATCAACTGGGGTGGCACACCGCCGCTTGTGTCCTTTCTTCATCCGTTGTTTGGTCTGCTGCCGTTATCGTAGTCAAGTGGCACCGGCACCTGAGTTTTTTTTTTTTTTTTTTTTACTGGCACCTGAGGTATTAGCGATATTTTCCTCGGCATGACCCGCCCTACTCTGCCTCTGATTGGCTCATCAGTCCTCATGCCTAAAGTTAACCAATCTAATCAGTGAAAGCAGCGAGTACCAGCCAATTAGAGGCAGAGGAGGGTGGGTCATGGCTTCACTATCCCCGAGGAAGAAAATAGGCAATCTGACTCACAGATATTACTGAATGATGCGCATCAGGGGGGATTTAGAAGTGGGTATACGCAATGCTGACTGAAAAATAAGTAGGTATACGCCGTATACCAGCGTATACCCTGGACTACACCTCTGTGTTCGAGTGGAGTCAACCCAGTTAGAGAGAGTTCACCATGTTAGTGAACCATATCACAGTTAGCCAATATGGTGGTATTCGAGAGGGCAAAGCATCGTCACTGGCGTCACTCCCAGAATTCTTTACCTGGTGCCTTCCGTAGCAAGGTGAAGTGCTGGCTAATGCCCCACACCCACCCCTTCTTTTGTTTCTCTCTCTCTTTCTCTCTCTCTCTATCTCTCTCTCTCTCTGACGGCGCTCAGCCGTTACATTCTCAGGGGAAGGGCAGACTGCTGGCGCCGCAGTGTTTGGGCTCTCCCTGCACACACCTGCACACGCACACGCACACACACCCACACACACCCGCACATGCACACACACACCCACACACACCCACACACACCCACACACACGCACACACACACACACACCCACACACACCCGCATATGCACACACACACACCCACACACACCCACACACACACACACACACACACACACCCACACACACACACACACAGGTAGCAACTCAGACACACACCCACTCACCTACAGTAAATTAAACGTATTGTTGTGTTGCCTCAGCTACGGAGGGAAAAATAATGTCTACCCTTTTGTACACGTCCACATGTGGGCCACCAGCAGTTACTCCTCCTTTCCCTCCCTTGTTTTCCCCTCGTTTCCTTTGTACTCAGGGGGGTGAGGAGTTCACCGATTGAGCTAAAGTGGCACTGCTGTCACCAGTCCTACCACTCAGGTGGCGAGAACTGTACATGGTCACAGTCAGGTTCGACCACCTCTCACCCAATTAATTAGCTTAGTCTGTTGTGTGTAAAAAAGAAAAAGTGTAATTACACAAACTGCGAAACAGGTTTTACAGTATTATGATGTTTCAATTTTGTACCTACCTTGTAATTATGTTATTCTGTAATTACACTATATATACATAAGTATGTGGACACCCCATTAAATTAGTGGATTTGGCTATTTCAGCCACACCCGTTGCTGACAGGTGTATAAAATCGAGCACACAGCCTTGCAATCTCCATAGACAAACATTGGCAGTAAAATGGCCTTACTGAAGAGCACAGTGACTTTCAACATGGCACCGTCATAGGATGCCACCTTTCCAACAAGTCAGTTTGTCACATTTCTGCCATGCTAGAGATGCCCTGGTCAACTGTAAGGGCTGTTATTGTAACATCTAGGAGCAACATGCTCACAGAATGGGACCGACGAGTGCTGAAGCGCGTAGCGCATAAAGATCGTCTGTCCTCGGTTGCAACACTCACTACCGAGTTATAAACTGCCTCTGGAAGCAACATCAGCACAATAACTGTTCGTCCGAAGCTTCATGAAATGGGTTTCCATTGCCGAGCAGCTGCACACAAGCCTAAGATCACCATGCACAATGCCAAGTGTCGGCTGGAGTGCTGTAAAGCTCATCGCTATTGGACTCTGGAGCAGTAGAAATGCGTTCTCTGGAGTGATGAATCACACTTCACCATCTGGCAGTCCGACGGACGTATCTGAGTTTGGCAGATGCCAGGAGAATGCTACCTACCCAAATACATAGTTCCAACTGTAAAGTTTGGTGGAGGAGGAATAATGGTCTGGGGCTGTTTTTCATGGTTCGGGCTAGGCCCCATAGTTCCAGTGAAGGGAAATCTTAACGTTACAGCATACAATGATATTCTAGATGATTTTGTGCTTCCAACTTTGTGGCA
Source organism: Coregonus lavaretus (assembly GCF_964263955.1). NCBI lineage: Eukaryota > Metazoa > Chordata > Actinopteri > Salmoniformes > Salmonidae > Coregonus > Coregonus lavaretus. The sequence continues at coordinate 164,881 of NW_028156199.1, read as the reverse complement.
ACAGTTTGAGGAAGGTCCTTTCCTGTTTCAGCATGACAATGGCCCCGTACACAAAGCGAGGACCATACAGAAATGGTTTGTCGAGATCGGTGTGGAAGAACTTGACTGTCCTGCACAGAGCCCTGACCTTAACTCCATCGAACACCTTTGGGATGAATTGAAACGCCGACTGTGAGCCAGGCCTAATCGTCCAACATCAGTGCCCGACCTCTCTAATGCTCTTGTGGCTGAATGGAAGCAAGTTCCCGCAGCAATGTTCCAACATCTAGTGGAAAGCCTTCCCAGAAGAGTGGAGACCAACTCCATAATAATGGCCATGATTTTGGAATGAGATGTTCGACGAGCAGGTGTCCACATACTTTTGGTCATGTAGTATATGTTATTCTGCATTTTATTTTCAAATTGTTTTAGGGGCAGTACCAGCCAATAACCAATTTCATTTCCACGTCTGGATATTTGTTTTACCACAGCTCTCAAGTTTGTTCGTCCAGAGAGCGATAGAATGAGTGAGAAAAGAGAGAGGGAGGAGAGGAGAGAAATTCTTGACACTTCAAGTGACCTTCATGTGAATTTAAGTCCCCGTCAGTTGTACTGAGTGAGAGTGTTTTTCTGGTTTGTAAAGCTTATTTTACTTTTGACAATAAGTTTAAAGTACCATGTTTACAGAGGTAAAGTAGGATTATTTATCCAGTCTAATTTGAAGCAGCAGGCTCTCCCTCTTCCTCCCCCTTTCTCTCTCTCCCTCTTCCTCCCCCTTTCTCTCTCTCCCTCTTCCTCCCCCTTTCTCTCTCTCCCTCTTCCTCCCCCTTTCTCGCTGTTTCTCCATTCCCACTTTTTGTCCCTCTCTTTTTTTCCCTTTTTTTTGTTAATCTCTTTTTCTGTCTCTCTCTTTCTTCACCTCTCCCACTGTCTTTCCCTCTTTCTTATCTGACCCCCTCTCCCCTCTCTTTCTCCCTCCCTCCCTACCTGCTTTAATAGTAATCTATAGTAATCTTGATCAGAGGCAGACACCAGAATTAGATGGAAAATTAAACAAATAAACACTGGTGCTTTGGATAACATTCCCCTCTGATCGACCCCACCCCCTGACCTCTGAGACACTCTCACAGGGGTCATGACCTCACCGTGACCCCACGGGCGCTCGCAGTCACATGGACCTCCCAATGTTGGTTTGGCCTCCATGTCCCGACCAGAAAGAAAACATACAGCATCTAATACTATGCTACACATTATCGAAACACTACAACTACACTCTAAAAAGTATCCTTTAGGGGTTCTTCAAATTGAAACTGTGGGGGAACCCCTATAAGTTCTTAGAAGAACCCTTTAAAAGGGTTCTTCAAAGAACCCCTTGGATCCTCGAAGAACCTTTTGAATAACATTTTGGGCAAAAAATATACTACCCCCCCTCCCCTATTATTATTAATAATAATAATATGCATAACAATAACAACAATAACAACAATAACACAATATTTTAGTTCTCAGTGTTTATTATGATTTTAGTGGCAAAGCAGAATTAAAAATATAAATATGAGGTAAACTCGCAGCAGAGCCCCACCTCCAATGGGTATATCCTCTGGCGTGTTGATGTTAATGTGTTGATGTTCTCCGTATCCATAGCCAGAATGATTTTGCAGTGCATGGTGATCGAACAGGTTTCCTGTTATATTCATCAGAGGTGTAGGGAGGGTGAAGTCTGTGAATACAAAAAATAGTAATTATACAGATGATTAACAAAACATGCACACGACAGAATTCATATCTTGGTTTTTGTGGTGAATGTGAATTTTAAAAACTGTTTTGATAATGGTTTTCATACACATACCTTGTCCATAATGTAGAGGCCTATGGGATATTCATTGAAGAGGTAAGGGAGGAGGATGGTAAATGTGATCAGCATAACATACCAATTCCAATTGACATACCTTTGTATGCCTCCTCGTCTGTATACCTGCAGACACAGACACAAAAGTGAGCAGTTCAGTCATCTGCACCCAATACAGCTAGCCTTCAACATATTCTTATAACCTACATATTCCTCTTATCTCTTTGTTGATTGTTATCCATTGAATTGTGTCCATTTTCTGTTTTAGAAAGATTTGCACAAATATCAAAAGGTAGGTGGTATCATCATAAAACAATATCAATTTAGATCATACAAGGGACAAACCTTACCTTAAATTGAGGAGATATTTAAATTTTTCAGTTATGTGCCTGCACCTGCTGGCCTTTCAAATCCAAATGTTTCAGTTGGGCAGTTAGGTTCCTGCAAGAACCGCCACCAACTAAGGAGGTTCCTCAATGAACCCCACCTCCTATGGGGTTCTTTGAATAACCTTTTGGGGGCCATTTTCAGTGCCAAGAACCCTAAGGTTCTTCGAAGAACTTTGAGGATCATAAAATAACCCTTGTTGAACCCCTAATTTTTTAGAGTGTACTACATGTGATTATAGGACTCAATGTGCGTGTGTGTTCATATCTATCTGTATGTGAGAAATGCTGTGTTACAGGATTGTACTCACGTGCAATCCCATTGGGCACGCGATGGTGGTGCAGAGAAAGTTCCAGATGTGACCTGATGATAAAAGTAGATACTACTGCTACTTGTTATGATGGGAAGTGCCATCATTGTGCTAAGTCATTGTATCATTTTGTGACACTAAGGAGAATTCTAAATCTGTGAGTCCCGCATTCTATTTCTCTAAATCCAACGTGTGTTCTAATTAACATATGTCCATATGTAATGATGTGTGTACTGTGCATGTTTGTGTGTATTGCTGTCTATAGGCCTACGTTCGAAGTCACCAACACCTGCTATATTCTCTGTTGCTGCGCTGTGTTGCTGTCGTTTTACAGTTTTCACACTCCCCTGTCCCCATCTATGTAAATCAGCCCTGTATGGAACAACCGGCAACCCAAGGACATTAGCAGGTAATGCCTTGATCAGCTCTAACCGCTACCCGTTAATGGCGGCTTCAGAGTCACTTATCCCCGCTAGAGAAAGAGGAGGTCGGACGCGATACGCCACCGCAACGCAGACGTGTTCTCCCCCTTATCTTGTTTATTTGATGGAGTTTTTCAAACGCAAACATTTTCTTTAGATGGCACTGTGGAACTCCGGGGAACGATAAGCATCGGATGCAGACTTAATTGCCTGAGATAGATGCTTGTTATTTCCATTAAACGGGCGTATAAGGCCGGCCGTGCTCCCTGGCTCTCTCTCCCTCTGCCAGACTCTCTCTCTATTTCTTTCTGTCGTTCCTTCTGTCTCTGTCTCTCTCTCTGTCACCCTTTTGATGTTGAGATGAAGGGGGAAAGCAGGTAACCACAGTTTAGTCCTGAACAGTTGAAAAATCTGGGAACAATTGAAATGCACTGAAATCGTTTGGAGCTCTTTTTTCCCTGATGTGCTTAGCTAATGATTTTCTTACAAGTTGTTTTATGTGTACGTGTGTGTCTTTGAGCCACTGTGTGAGTCTCCCACTGTGTTACGTGTCTGTCTTTATGTGTGTGTGTGTGTGTGTGTGTATGTGTGCGTGTGTGTGTGTGATTAAAAGTTTGTAATTTTGTGTTGTCCAATTATCTCTTTCCCTTTCTGTGTCTCTCTGAGCTGTGATTGGCTCCCAGCTGAATGTGACCCCTGTATTGACCTGGTGAACATTGTGTGTGTCTGTGTGTGTTCCCTGTGAATGTGTGTGTGTGTGTGTGTGTGTTGTGTTGTGGGGGCCGACATCTCTCTCTCTGCTCTGCGCTGCCTGGCCATTGCCTCTGTGGGATTTCTCCTTCTCTCCCCTGGCGATACCCCCTCCCACCCCCAGCCCAGCCCGGCCTGAACGGCATTCCTTCACGGGTTCACTGGCAAGGCTCAAGTGGCTCCCTCTTAACAGCCCCTAATCACTCCAAGCCTTAATCATAAGCCACTTTGAAGTAATAGTCAATTTGCTATGAGTCCACCGTTTAACAGAACAACTTTTACAGGCAGGGAGAGATGTATAGATAGCAGGGCCCTGTCGATGAACGGTTGTTTTTTTAAGCACTCTCATACAGTGGGGGAAAAAAGTATTTAGTCAGCCACCAATTGTGCAAGTTCTCCCACTTAAAAAGATGAGAGAGGCCTGTAATTTTCATCATAGGTACACGTCAACCATGACAGACAAAATGAGAATTTATTTCCAGAAAATCACATTGTAGGATTTTTTATGAATTTATTTGCAAATTATGGTGGAAAATAAGTATTTGGTCAACAACAAAAGTTTCTCAATACTTTGTTATATACCCTTTGTTGGCAATGACACAGGTCAAACGTTTTCTGTAAGTCTTCACAAGGTTTTCACACACTGTTGCTGGTATTTTGGCCCATTCCTCCATGCAGATCTCCTCTAGAGCAGTGATGTTTTGGGGCTGTCGCTGGGCAACACGGACATTCAACTCCCTCCAAAGATTTTCTATGGGGTTGAGATCTGGAGACTGGCTAGGCCACTCCAGGACCTTGAAATGCTTCTTACGAAGCCACTCCTTCGTTGCCCGGGCGGTGTGTTTGGGATCATTGTCATGCTGAAAGACCCAGCCACGTTTCATCTTCAATGCCCTTGCTGATGGAAGGAGGTTTTCACTCAAAATCTCACGATACATGGCCCCATTCATTCTTTCCTTTACACGGATCAGTCGTCCTGGTCCCTTTGCAGAAAAACAGCCCCAAAGCATGATGTTTCCACCCCCATGCTTCACAGTAGGTATGGTGTTCTTTGGATGCAACTCAACATTCTTTGTCCTCCAAACACGACGAGTTGAGTTTTTACCAAAAAGTTATATTTTGGTTTCATCTGACCATATGACATTCTCCCAATCCTCTTCTGGATCATCCAAATGCACTCTAGCAAACTTCAGACGGGCCTGGACATGTACTGGCTTAAGCAGGGGGACACGTCTGACACTGCAGGATTTGAGTCCCTGGCGGCGTAGTGTGTTACTGATGGTAGGCTTTGTTACTTTGGTCCCAGCTCTCTGCAGGTCATTCACTAGGTCCCCCCGTGTGGTTCTGGGATTTTTGCTCACCGTTCTTGTGATCATTTTGACCCCACGGGGTGAGATCTTGCGTGGAGCCCCAGATCGAGGGAGATTATCAGTGGTCTTGTATGTCTTCCATTTCCTAGTAATTGCTCCCACAGTTGATTTCTTCAAACCAAGCTGCTTACCTATTGCAGATTCAGTCTTCCCAGCCTGGTGCAGGTCTACAATTTTGTTTCTGGTGTCCTTTGACAGCTCTTTGGTCTTGGCCATAGTGAAGTTTGGAGTGTGACTGTTTGAGGTTGTGGACAGGTGTCTTTTATACTGATAACAAGTTCAAACAGGTGCCATTAATACAGGTAACGAGTGGAGGACAGAGGAGCCTCTTAAAGAAGAAGTTACAGGTCTGTGAGAGGCAGAAATCTTGCTTGTTTGTAGGTGACTAAATACTTATTTTCCACCATAATTTGCAAATAAATTCATTAAAAATCCTACAATGTGAATTTATTTCCTCAATTTGTCTGTCATAGTTGACGTGTACCTATGATGAAAATTACAGGCCTCTCTCATCTTTTTAAGTGGGAGAACTTGCACAATTGGTGGCTGACTAAATACTTTTTTTCCCCACTGTATGCACAGATGCACACAAACACACACACACACACACACACACAATTTTGTTAAATATTACTGTAATTTTTTATTTTAATAGAAAATGTGGTCTGTATGGCTCAGTTGGTAGAGCATGGTGCTTGCACCACCAGAGATGTGGGTTCGAATCCCGGTGCCACCCATATGTATGCACGCATGACTGTAAGTTCCTTTGGATAAAAGTGTCTGCTAAATTGCATATATTTTAATGAATAGGCAGTTATAATTATGTGAGAAAGTTAATGTTTTCTCCCCTCAGGTTATTTGCGCACCCCCAGAAAGAGAGTGTGTGTGTGTGTATGTGTGTGTGTGTGTGTGAGGATGTGTGTGTGTGTGTGTGGATGTGTGTGTTTCAGTATATTGGGGTAACACTGGTTGTTATGATAGATCTGCTGCTGAGTGAACGGAGAGCAGGTGATGTAGATAAGACATGGAAAAGCCTCTCTTTGAAAAATGTGTGTGTGTGTGCGCGTGTAATTGTGTTCATGTGGCGTTTCTATAACGCCCAGGGATGATGACAGGGCGACAGGAAGCATGCGGCGTTCGAACCCGTCACCTCATCACCTCACCTGCACAGACTGAATCCACATCAGATTACTCACAGTGTTACACTATGAGTGTGTGTGGGGGTGTTTCTACTGTCTACCTGTGTTGATGTGTATGTGTGCATACGTGTGTATACTGTATGTGTGTGTAACTGTCCATGAATCAGGTATAAAAAACTTGGGCCCTCCGTTGGCCAATGTTTATTGTTTACGGTTCTCCTGGTGGCGCCAGGCCCTGAAAAAACAGAAGCTGAAAAACACTTTGTTTTGGGGGAAGGCTGGGTCCTGCTGCGGTTCTGTAATCACCAGCGCTATCAGGGCCCCTCATCTCGTTAGAGAGAGGGAGAGATGGAGGGAGGGAAGAAATAAAAGGTATGTTATTCCACACTGAGTGCACAGGGAAGGAGGCAGCGAGAGGGAGAGTGAGAGGGTGCATGCTGCTCACACAGGAGATGTGGGTGCTTGGCTGTGTGTCTGTATATCTGCCTCGCTACACCCTCCATGTAACCCCTCCTCTCTCCCCATCTCTCCCCCATGTCCCCCAGCTTCGGGGGAGGGGGCCCACAAATAAGGGATATAGATGCACTGCTTTAACCACAGAGACAGAAGCTACATTCCACACTACAGCGTCTAATACAGATATACCTACTACTACTACTACTAATATGCCATTTAGCAGACACTTTTATCCAAAGCGACTTACAGTCATGCGTGCATAAATTCTTTGTATATGGGTGGTCCCGGGGATCAAACCCACTACCCTGGCGTTACAAGCACTGTGCTCTACCAGCTGAGCTACAGAGGACCACTACTACTACTACTAGTACTACTGCTACTACTACTACAGCTACTACTACTACTACTACTACTACTACTACTACTACTACTACTACTACTACTACTACTACTACTACTACTACTACTGCTACTACTACTACTACTACTACTGCTACTACTACTACTACTATTACTACTACTACTACTACTACTACTACTACTGCTGCTGCTGCTGCTACTACTACTACTACTACTACTACTACTACTACTGCTACTACTACTACTACTATTACTACTACTACTACTACTACTACTACTACTGCTGCTGCTGCTGCTACTACTACTACTACTACTACTACTACTACTACTACTACTACTACTACTACTACAGCTACTACTACTACACTATCATCAGTAACATGTCATTCAGAATAACCCCACACATCACGTCTTCCACTCGCCTCGTCTAACAAAGTCCTTTGTGGTGCAGAGACGTGTGGAGGGCGTCTGGAGGAGCGACTGAGCTGTCTTTTTACAGAGCCATTAGTGAGAACGGTGTATAATTCACTCTTTATTCATCTATCTGCATTAGGACCTAATGAATCATGACCACTAGGTATTGTTCCACACTTCTCTATCCTAACGTTGCTCACCATCACACACACTCAGGTGTAGAACATCATTATGGCAGCGTTCCAATTGATGAGGAGTATTGTACTAGCAAATAGATGTAGCCTTCATCGAGACATTACTACACGAAGAAAGGGAAGAAAGAAAAGACTGAATCATCAACAACTTTATTCCAATCAGCATATCTTCAGTTGAATGCATAAAAGAATCGTATCAAAAAGAGAATGGAGGCTCAAATCGTCTCATATTGCGTTTTTTTCTCCCCCATCATGAAAAGTTACCGATTAGCATGAAAGCCGTAAATTGAATTTTTTTATTTATTTAAGTAATAATTGATTTGACATTTCGGAGCACTTCAAAGGCAGTTTGCCCCCAGGGCTCCACAGTAAATCACTGTATAAAGCAGTGGGTTTACCTTTAGCTGGGAGACTAGTGTACCCTCCACTTTCTTCTCCACCCATCTCTCTCTCCAACTATATCCACCTCTTTCACTTTCTGTCTTTACTGTATACCCTCTGAAATGTAAGGCGAGGTTTATCTGAGTTAGTGTGAACTCTGTTGTGTGTGTGTATGTGTACGTACATGCATGTGTGACGATGTGTGTGTGTGTGTGTGTACGTGTGAGTGTGACGATGTGTGTGTCTGTGTGTGTGTCTGCATGCCTACCTCACTGGTTCAGGCTCACTGTTATAATGTAAAACTACAAAGAGCCCTGTCTGATTATCAGTAAATGCGGCTACACACAGTTAGCCTGACTCCATTATTACTCTTTTCACTTCCTTGTTTTGTTTATTTATTTTTCCTCAGGAAATGCCTTCTTGTCTGTCTGACTCTGTTGTCTGTTTCATGCTTTACTGGGTGGTTGGTTGGGTGACGGAGGGGAGGAGGGAGTTTTAATGTGTAAATACTCAGTTCAACAAAGTCAAATCACTATCGCCTCATGGTGTTATGGGGGGAGAGGAGAGTTGGTCTCATAAGCCCCCGCCACATGTCCCAACTGTTTGGCTGCCTCATTGTTGCTCATCACTCAAACTACTGTCTATAAAGTTATTTCAGAGTGAAAGAGCTTTGTGTAGCTAGCAGTGTTAATAAATCTATGTCACCTGCTCTTTTAGTCTACACTCATTTTCACCTTTACAAAGTAGTTCATATATGTATTTGTTAGCTTGTAAATATGTTGTAATTTTTTTTGCTAAGTTATTCATAGCATTGCTGAATGCGCCTGTCACCCGTAATGAGGGGCTTTATAATTGTTAAGTAATTATAACTGTCATCATCATAATCTATGATGAAAAGGTCAGTAAAATGGTCTCTCTCTCTCTCTCTCTCTCTCTCTCTCTCTCTCTCTCTCTCTCTCTCTCTCTCTCTCTCTCTCTCTCTCTCTCTCTGCTCCACCACTAACTCTCTTTCTACTCTCCTCTCTTTCTTTCTTTTCTCTTTCCTCTCTCACTCCTGTTTCTCCCCCTGCCATCCTCTCTCTGCCTCTCTCCTTCCCTCCATCTCTCCATCTCTCTGTCTCCCAGTACCCAGGGCTGATTATGAGAGCTCAGGCAAGCAGGGGGGGCTGAGGGGGAGGAAGGGGCAGGCAGGGGGAGGAAAGCAAACCTTATCTCAGGCAATTAATCAGAGACAGTCATATTGCGGGACAATTATTCAAAGCTCAGTCCTGCATAACTCGCAGCCCAAGGTTCCACAGTTCTCCTGCTCTTTCCATCCCCCCGGACTGGAAGGTCAGGCAAGTGAGAGGAAGGTGGAGCTGAGAGGGAAAGGGCCTGCTGTGTCTGTGTGTGTGTATGTGTGTGTGTGTGTGTGTGTTTGTGTGAGTGTGTTTGAGTAGAATAAAGCCAATAAGGTCAAAGTCATTCAAAGTCTTTTCCTGAGGGTTTTGTCTTTGAAGACGTCTATTCCTGTCATGTTTACATGTTGTTCTGGTTTCTGCCCGTTGGTGAAATAACATGGGCGTGGATGTGTATGTGTGTGTGTATGTGTGTTTAATGGCTCTGTGCTCTGTTCTTGGTGCCCAGGGCCAACAACATTATCCACATTCCTCAGTGGCAGCAGGGTGGCTCGCCTGGCACCAGCCAAACAGGAAGAGGAAATAGCTACACTACACAACTACACATCTCCCAGAGAGACCTATAGTGCCTTCAGAAAGTATTCACACTACTTTCTTTTTTCCACGATTTGTTGTGTTACAGTCTGGATAAAAAATTGATTACATTTAGATGTTGTGTCACTGGCCTACACACAACACCCCAAAATGTCAAAGTGGAATTTTGTTTTGAGAAATGTTTACAAATTAACTAAACAGGAAAAGCTGAAATGTCTTGAGACAATAAGTATTCAACCCCTTTGTTATGGCAAGCCTAAATAAGTTCAGGAGTAAAACTTGGCTTAACAAGTCACATAATAAGTTGCATGGACTCTTCTGTGTGCAATAATAGTGTTTAACGTGATTTTTGAATGACTACCTCATCTCTGTACCCCACAGAAACCATTATCTGTAAGGTCCCTTAGTCGAGCAGTGAATTTCAAACACAGATTCAACCACAAAGACCAGGGAGGTTTTCCAATGCCTCGCAAAGAAGGGCACCTATTGGTAGATGGGTAAAAATAAAAAAGCAGACATTGAATATCCCTTTGAGCATGGTGAAGTTATTAATTACACTTTGGATGGTGTATCAATACACCCAGTCACTACAAAGATACAGGCGTCTTCCTAACTCAGTTGCAGGAGAGGAAGCAAACCGCTCAGGGATTTCATCATGAGGCCAATGGTGACTTTAAAACAGTTACAGGGTTGAATGGCTGTGATAGGAGAAAACTGAGAATGGATCAACAATATTGTAGTTACTCCACAATACTAACCTAGAGTGACAGAGTGAAAAGAAGGAAGTTTGTACAGCATAAAAATATTCCAAAACATGCATCCTGTTTGCAATAAGGCACTAAAGTAAAACTGCAAAAAATTGGCTAATAAATTAACTTTATGCCCTGAATAGCATTATGTTTGTGGCAAATCCAACACAACACATCTCTGAGTATCACTCTTCATATTTGCAAACATGGTGGTGGCTGCATCATGTTATGGGTCTGATTGTCATACGGCAAGGACTAGGGAGTTTTTTAGGATTAAAATAAACGGAATAGAGTTAAGCACAGGCAAAATCCTAGTGGAAAACCTGGTTCAGTCTGCTTTCCAACAGACACTGGGAGACAAATTCACCTTTCAGCAGGAAAATCTGCAGATTCAGTCTTCCCAGCCTGGTGCAGGTCTACAATTTTGTTTCTGGTGTCCTTTGACAGCTCTTTGGTCTTGGCCATAGTGGAGTTTGGAGTGTGACTGTTTGAGGTTGTGGACAGGTGTCTTTTATACTGATAACAAGTTCAAGCAGGTGCCATTAATACAGGTAACGAGTGGAGGACAGAGGAGCCTCTTAAAGAAGAAGTTACAGGTCTGTGAGAGCCAGAAATCTTGCTTGTTTGTAGGTGACCAAATACTTATTTTCCACCATAATTTGCAAATAAATTCATAAAAAATCCTACAAAGTGATTTTCAGGAGAAAAAATTATATCATTTTGTCTGTCATAGTTGACGTGTACCTATGATGAAAATTACAGGCCTCTCTCATCTTTTTAAGTGGGAGAACTTGCACAATTGGTGGCTGACTAAATACTTTTTTCCCCCACTGTATGTGTGTGTATGTGTGTGTGCGTGTACGTGTGCGTGTGTGTGCATTCGTTTGTGCGTGCGTACGTCCATGCTTCTCGCATGTTTAAAAACGTAAAATAAAAATTCATACAGTTCAGAATTAATTACCCAATAATTTTATATTTTCATCAGGTTATATTTCATAACATTAACATTTATGTCTGACCTTTTGAACTTTTCTATGATTAGAGGATGTTGTTGTTTGAGAAAAGTAATCACACTGTGTTGATAACGCTTTGTGTTCAGACAACATCCATCGCCTCTCTTCCTCTCCTATATGTCCCTGCTTCCCTTCCCTGATACACAAATGTCACCTACACCGTATGGATAAAAGAGAGAGGGAGAGATGGAAGGAGGGAGAGGGGAGAGTGGAAAGATAGAGTGAGTGAGTAAAGAGAGAGAGAGAAGAGAGTCATAAAATGCAAAAGAAGCCTGCGTCCCCTTTAACAATGAAATGTCAGGACATAAAATATTGTGGATGACAAATCCATATTCTTCCTTAAATAAAACTCTTATTGCGGTGGAGGGGTAATCATGGCGGAACAAAGAACAGGTGATTAACGATAGCAATTTATTGTGTCTGGTGGCCCGAGAGGCAGGGAGGCAGAGGAGAAGAGACACCATGGTTATCATAATTCATATCATAAATAACAGGCCAGAGCCAATCACAACACAGCCACGATGTCATCCAGAATAACCTTTGATAACAATTACCATAGAAGGCAGTCCGAACCCTGAAGTCACAATGTTATCTTATCCTTATTCTGTGCTTGTAGAATACAACAGTATTACCATATAGATTAGGCTATTTATAATAGTGTGTGTCACTCTGGGTGTGTCCCCTGCTTTAAAGCAACTATCTCACTGGGAGTATGTGTGTGTGTGTCGGTGTGTATAGCATGGTGGGGACGTGCCGTGGTGTGTGTGCGCGCCATGCATGTGCGTGTGCGTGTGCGTGTGCATGTGCGTGTGTGTGTGTGTGTGTGTGTGTGTGTGCCACAGTGGGTGGGGTAGGTGGACCTGTCTATGGGAGGAGATTATGGGCAGGTCTTTATGTGTGGCTCAATTGCCCTCTCTCAGTATCACACCGCTGCACATTGGCAGGGGGAGCGGCCCTAACAATGGGAGGGGGGAGTGGGGGTGAGGAGGGGCATGGTGAGGGGGTAAAGGAGAAGCTGGAGAAGATATTAGAGAGGAAACTTTGATAACTGTTGTAGATTACTCCCCTAGCTGAAATGTATAGGCCTATCTTGTCCAAGGTGTTCTTCTTCTTGTTTTATCTCCTGATAGAAATGTTCCGATCCCGGGTAGTGATACCTAGCTGCCTCCCCTCTCCTCCTTCCCCCCTAGGCTGCTCCTGCTGAGCTGACAAAACAACACAGTGTGTCTTTATCAATACTTCATTTTGTGTGTGTCTCTGTGCGTGTGTGTACATGTTTCTACATACTGTATAAATATAAGGCCCTCTTGTTAGACCCAACACCAAGTTCTCCAAGATTGGTAGGTCTCACCTGACTCTCCCATACACCCCCCTAAGGCCTACCACAGACAGGAAGTAGCAGAAGGGGGAAATGAAAGTAGTGTAGAGAAGAGAGAAAGAAAGGATGGAGGAGCATAGGCAGATGGGGCAAATAGAGAGACATGGGGAGAGGAATAGATTTAAGGTGCAAGGGATGCAGCAAGGGGAAGTCCTTCAAGGAAAGTCAGCCACAAGAAAGTAGTTAGAAGTCGGACGGACTCAGACTCTGAATGTGAGGCTTAGGAACAGAGAGAACAGGAGAGAGGAGGACAAGCACAAGGACAAGAAGAGAGATAAAGAGAGGAGAGGAGAGCAGGTGGGATGAAGAGAGGAGAGGAGGGAAGAGACAAGGGCAGGGACAGGGTGAAGGAGGAGGAAATTGGACTCTCTGGGAGGAAAGGAAGTCTGTGTGCACCCTTAAATACTGCCCCGCTGACCCCCATCCTACCCGATAAATAGTTCCAGCACAAGGGCTCAAAGGAAAGTGGAACAAGACAGATGAGACGTGTCTACAAGATAAAGAAGAAGTAAACAGTAGAGGATCAGAGGAAAAGAGAGGGAGAATAAGAAAGAGAGGAAAGGGGGATAGAGGATGCTTTCACTTTTCTCCTATTTCCACTTCACCACTCACATACCAGCTTAGTGTCTACAGCAGATTCCCTCGTGTGTGTTTTTACGCTGAACATAACATTCCTTTTTTTATCTCTCCTGTCGCTCAATCTCCTCGCTCAGTCAGACAACAGAATGCAGTTATAATGTACGAGCAGTGTGTGAGTTCATGTTGGGATTGCTTTACACTCCTAAGTTGAGAATTCCTTTTATCCTCCTCTTTTCCGCTCTCCTTTTTTCTTCTTCGTTCACTATTTCTCATCTTCTCTTCGAGATGGGATTCAGGAAGTGATTTTCCTCTCTTCCACCTAAATCTCTTGATCACTTGAATTTTTTGCTAGGCTGCTTCACCGGTGTCCCGGAGAAGAAAAAGAGAGAGGGGGAGCGAAAAAGGGCAAGAGAGTGAGAGGAGTGCTAGAGAGGGAAAGAGAACTGTAGACTAGTATAGAGTTAAGGCTTTATCAGTGAGGGCCCTGAGGTATGTGGGGACGGAGCTGAAGCCAGAGAGATTAGGGTGGAAATGCAGCACATGGCAGTAAGGGGCTTAAGCCACAGCTTGTATTAGTTCAGGTGAAAAGAGTATTGCTTTTACATAAAACTGGACAAATCCACCCACAATGCATTTCCAGTCGGGCCACAATGGGGGCTACTATCTGAGGACTTCACCTCCGCTCCCCAGGGTTCACCAAAGCCCCCTCTATCTAAATAGGAGAGGAGAAAGGGATGGAGGAATGGTGGGAGGAGAGTATGAGAGTCAGTGATGGGTATGAGAGAGGGAGAGATGGTGACCTCATCTGAGGGGCCTGGGTCAGTTGTACACAGAGGAGAAAGAGGAGGATGAGGGAAAGAGGAATGAATTTGAGAAAGGTGTGAGGAAGAGTGAGAGATAGAAGGAGAGGGGGAATGGAGGGGAACGATAAAAGGGAAGAAAGGTGAGGAGAAAGAGGAGTGATCAAAAGGAGGAGGAGGAGGACAATAGTTGATGGAGAGAAATGCAGAGGAAGAGATGGTGAGGGAGAAAGAGGATGATATGGGGCAATATATCCTGATAGAGTATAACAAGCTACATTTGTCTCTTAGCATTCTTTGACTTTGACTTTTATCTCAATCTCCCTCTCCCTGTGGTGCATTAAGGAGTCAAGTCCTGGTAGTTTTCATCTTTAGAATACAGTCTGGGGAGCTTGGCCTACAGGATTCTTTATCGTCTACCTGTCGTGTGCAGTAAGCCAAGGTAACAATGGAGCCTAACATTCCATTACACTCCTTCAGTATTCACGGCATCCTTCCAGACATCCAAATCTCCTCTGAAACCCCTCCTATCCTCCCCATTATGACAGAACAATACCGTTAAAAAAAGCCAAGTTGGTCAAATGGAGGCCAGATCTGCGACTAGCGCTTAACATCAATTTGTGACACGATTAATCAATTTGGGGGCTTCTCTTTCTCTATCTCTCTGTGTCTAGTTCCCTTGTTCACGTCGTCTCTTTTAAATAAAGAGTGGGGCTGTTTGAATGAGTGGGGCTCATCGCGATACGGTGCAGGTTAAGTAGGATGCGTGTGTTTTAGGATGATGCCCCGTCTGCTTCCCTCGTCCTGAAACACTTAGCAGGGTGATTAGCATAAGCTGATAGCGCTATCGGGGAGCGAGCCATTGTGGTGACCCCTCACCCCCCCCTACCTCCCTCACCCCCATACCTCCCCCTTCTGAGTAGGTCTTATCTGGGACGTACAGGGCCTCTGTACCCTCCTGGGGAGGCGAGGTGCAGGGGGAGATAGAGGAGGGGTGGGAGAGGGGGGTAGAGATGGGGAGGATGAAGCAGTGAAGTATCCTCTGATGTTGAATCCGAGAGGCCAATCTCAGAGGCCACGCTTTCTTTCTTTCTTTCTTTCTTTCTTTCTTTCTTTCTTTCTTTCTTTCTTTCTTTCTTTCTTTCTTTCTTTCTTTCTTTCTTTCTTTCTTTCTTTCTTTCTTTCTTTCTTTCTTTCTTTCTTTCTTTCTTTCTTTCTTTCTTTCTTCTCTCTCTCTCTCTCTCTCTCTCTCTCTCTCTCTCTCTCTCTCTCTCTCTCTCTCTCTCTCTCTCTCTCTCTCTCTCTCTCTCATACTGTAAAGACCTACCTCACACACACCTAAAATATATACCAGGAAATGTACTCAATTTGACTAAATTTAGTTTAGCATATAGCTAACTTTTTGGTCAAGTATGATGAAAAACTCAAAACAATACACGCAAGCACAAACAAACACATTTCGTGAAGCTTAGCAACTTCCATGGACATTAAACCCTCTGAAATAGCTTATCAACACTGAACTATTCATACCAGCTTGCTATTATGATGCAAATGATAACATTGGTGCCTGGCTGCCTCTTTTCCCGATCCTATGGTTCACTCTGAACTATGCAGCACACATATTTTTCACACATACACACATATCATTCGCACTCATAACACAGACACATTATTACATTCACACAGCTCCATTGCTTATCCCTTTTGTTTGAGGTGATTGGATCTGTAGCGATCACGTTTACTCACAGAGCTATCACTTCTAGAAACCTCCGTCACGGGTAGAGGAGAGTAACGTTCACCTCTTTTTTGTGTTTCTCTTTTTGAGACAGGCACGCATGCTGGTCTTTCTGTATACTGTATATGCTAATACGCTGGCTAACACGGTTTCACACGGTTTGTTTCTCAAAATGATGCAACTTGCCAGACATCCCTTTTTCTGCTGATGTTCACATTTTAATTTTTTGGCCGGGCATTTTGGAGAGGGAGGGAGGGGGTATGAGGAAGAGAAAGAGAAAGAGAGAGCGAGGGAAAGGGGGGTGAAGGAGGAGTGTACAAATCCACAAAGGTTTTGTAATAAATGCATCGGCGACAATAAAAACAAAAACATTAAAGGGAGAAAGACGTGTTTCTGTGTTAAACAATTAGTGCTGCAGCATTTGAGCCGATCACTGGGAAACAAAGGCTCTGCAGTAGCAGGAGTTTACCCCAGACACAAAGACACAAAGACACAAAGACAGACGCTACAGTACTACAATACTACAGCTTTATACTACAGCCCAGCCCGGCTCTACAACAGACCAGATACAGTACTACAATACTACAGCTTTATACTACAGCCCAGCCCATCTCTACTACAGACCAGAGACAGTACTACAATACTACAGCTTTATACTACAGCCCTGCCCGGCTATACTACAGACCAGATACAGTACTACAATACTACAGCTTTATACTACAGCCCAGCAAATCTCTACTACAGACCAGATACAGTACTAAATACTACAGCTTTATACTACAGCCCAGCCCATCTCTACTACAGACCAGAGACAGTACTTCAATATTACAACTTTATACTACAGCCCTGCCCATCTCTACTACAGACCAGATACAGTACTACAATACTACAGCTTTATACTTCCAACCTGCCCGGCTCTACTACAGACCAGATACAGTACTACAATACTATATCTTTATACTACAGCCCAGCTATACTATAGACCAGATACAGTACTACAATACTACAGCTTTATACTACAGCCCTGCCCATCTGTACTACAGACCAGATACAGTACTACAATATTACAACTTTATACTACAGCCCTGCCCGGCTCTACTACAGACCAGATACAGTACTACAATACTACAGCTTTATACTACAGCCCTGCCCATCTCTACTACAGACCAGATACAGTACTACAATATTACAACTTTATACTACAGCCCTGCCCGGCTCTACTACAGACCAGATACAGTACTACAATACTACAGCTTTATACTACAGCCCTGCCCGGCTCTACTACAGACCAGATACAATACTACATTACTACAGCTTTATACTACAGCCCAGCCCATCTCTACTACAGACCAGATACAGTACTACAATACTACAGCTTTATACTACAGCCCTGCCCGGCTCTACTACAGACCAGAGACAGTACTACAATACTACATCTTTATACTTCCAACCTGCCCCGCTCTACTACAGACCAGATACAGTACTACAATACTACAGCTTTATACTACAGCCCTGCCCGGCTCTACTACAGACCAGATACAGTAATACAATACTACAGCTTTATACTACAGCTCAGCCCATCTCTACTACAGACCAGATACGGTACTACAATACTACAGCTTTATACTACAGCCCAGCCCATCTCTACTACAGACCTGATACAGTACTACAATACTACAGCTATATACTACAGACCTGCCCGGCTCTACTACAGACCAGATACAGTACTACAATAATACAGCTTTATACTACAGCCCAGCCCATCTCTACTACTGACCAGATACAGTACTACAATACTACAGTTTAATACTTCCAACCTGCCCGGCTCTACTACAGACCAGATACAGTACTACAATACTACAGCTTTATACTACAGCCCTGCCCGGCTCTACTACAGACCAGATACAGTACTACAATACTACAGCTTTATACTACAGTCCTGCCCGGCTCTACTACAGACCAGATACAGTACTACAATACTACAGCTTTATACTACAGCCCAGCCCATCTCTACTACAGACCTGATACAGTACTACAATACTACAGCTATATACTACAGCCCTGCCCGGCTCTACTACAGACCAGATACAGTACTACAATACTACAGCTTTATACTACAGCCCTGCCCTGCTCTACTACAGACCAGATACAGTACTACAATACTACAGCTTAGGTGGGGCAGTGCAAATAGTCCGGGTAGCCATTATTAACTGTTCAGGAGTCTTATGGCTTGGGGGTAGAAGCTGTTGAGAAGTCTTTTGGACCTAGACTTGGCACTCCGGTACCGCTTGCCTTGCGGTAGCAGAGAGAACAGTCTATGACTAGGGTGGCTGGAGTCTTTGACAATTTTGGAGTAGAAATGGAGTAGTGTAGGTGTATGTGTACACTGTAAAAAAAAAAATTATCCTGTTGTTTTTACGGTATCTTACTGGTAGCCAGTTAAATTACTGTAAAAAAAAGTTACAGTATGTTACCGTAAATTCCAAATAAACTTTGGTTTAACAGAACATTGCTGTAAACCTTTTGGGGAATTTACGGTAACATACTGTACTCTTTTTTTTTTTACAGTAATTTACAGGTAACTGTCTGCCAGTAAGATAACATAAAAACAACAAGATATATATATATTTTTTACAGCGTTTAGTATATGCAGAGCCATATTGAGATATATGTATGTCTGTCTTTCACATAGTGGCCAAGACAACCTGAGTGTGACACACACACACTCTCTGGGCTACCTGGTGTGTATCAGGGTGCTACGGCAACCCCACCGCCCTGTGTGGTCAGACTCTGGGGTACTGCGCTTCACTTTGAGCTCCTGTTCACAGTGTGTGTGTTTGTGTCTGTGTGTGTGTGCATGCGTGATTAATTGAGTGAGTGAGTGCGCGAGTGCGTTCGTGTGTGTGTGTGTGTGTGTGTGTGTGTGTATGTATGTCAGGGGACCCGCTTCGGTGGCCCCTTGTCTGTAGACTCCTGTCAATGGTTCCAGTGTTTAATGTGTATGCGTTTATGTGTGTGTGTGTGTGTGTGTGTGTGTGTGTGTGTGTGTGTGTGTGTGTGTGTGTGTGTGTGTGTGTGTGTGTGTGTGTGTGTGTGTGACTCCAGCACTTAACCTCTTGACCGGCGGCAGCCTGGGCACCACGGTAGCGCCACTGAGCCTCTCACCCCCCGCCACACAGCAGTGGTGTGTGTTACCCCCCTCTGGAGAGGGCAAGGAGCCACACACACACACACACACACACACACACACACACACACACACACACACACACACACACACAAACAGAAACCACACACTCAACCTTGGACTTTCTTTAGCTCCATGTTTAGTCTCCCTGGTCTTTTGTTCCTCCCTGATCAGTCCACCTGCATATGAGGGAGGAAGTCTCCTTGTTTCGTTCTCTTTAATGTCAGGAAGTGTTTGATTCTCTCAGTGCTATATCCTGCTTAAGAAGGCCCCTCTAAACCACTAATCGACACAACACCACATCTCTCTTCCTCTGTCTTTTCTTCTGTCCATCACTGCCTCCCTCTCTCTCCTCTCTCCTATTCACAGTATCTTATCTTCATTCACCTTGCTCAGACACCTGTTGCATGCGCTCATGCGGAACATAATCACCTGTGCCATTGAGTTACAGTGTGTGTGTGAATTATGCATGTGTGTGTATGTGTGTGTAAGTGCACAGTGTGTGTGCTGGTGCAGGGGGTTCAGACTGGGGTTCAGATGAGTACAGTACAAGATATTCAATGCTCAATGATGAATTCATTAGAGAAAGAGGGGGTGTGTTAACAGTAGAGAGTGTAGTAGATCATAGTAGTCGATGATCGGGGGAGAGGAGCTATTATTGAGACAGAGACAGAAGGTTGTAGGAAAGAAGAGAAAGAGAAGAGGTGTAGGAGGAGAGGGAGAGGGAGAGGGAGAGGGAGAGGGAGAGGGAGAGGGAGAGGGAGAGGGAGAGGGAGAGGGAGAGGGAGAGGGAGAGGGAGAGGGAGAGGGAGAGGGAGAGGGAGAGGGAGAGTGTCATGGCCCTGTCATGGTAAGTATGAGTCTACTGACCCCAGTGAGTCTAGCCTTTCCCTTTTTCACACTTCAGAACAATTCCTCTATTGATCCCCTCCACCACCTCCACTGGCCCAGACTGCCCTGCCCTGCCACCCAGCCTGACCTCTAACCTCTGGTCCCACAGGGTCACTTGGTCGCTTCCTGAACAGGCCGACCCCCCAGCCCTCCACGCTGGACGGACTCTTATCTGGGAGCGCCGGTTGGAAAGCTGACAGGACAGGAGGGCGGGGGAAAGGAGGGGGAGGAAGAGGGGGAGAAGGGAGGGAGGGGGAAAGGCAGTCTGGCAGGGCGACGTCTCTTAGATAAGACATAAAAAATGAGCCGACCAGTCATCTGAGCCGACCCGTCACCGAGGGGTCACCGGGGGTCAGCGCCACGGCAACGGCAGCTGTCCGCCACATCTCCGGGACAGGGGCTCCGACTGTACCTGACCTGTCAATCACACGTGGTTACTCGGCAACCACACAGGGGATGCTGCACATACAAGAACATACGTAAGTTTTGACCGCCACAATCATATGATGTCATGACACCGTTTGTTACATCCACTGCAATTGTAGAAAAATGTATATTTCACAAATTGCTAATGATAAAGTACCAAATGTATTTTAGCCGATGTCAATTTGATCTCATACATTTAGGTTTGTAAGGCATTGTGTCATGGTGGTGTCATAACAAGTTTGGATGATGTAGCACTAAGCCTGAGGGTTTGATCTTGTAGGTGATCTATAGCTGTATCCAAATCTGGAGCAGACGGTCACGGCCGCGCCCAGGGGACCTCTCGCACCCCTCGCACCACCAGCCCTTCCATCAGCCCTCACAATACACGGTGAGAGGCTATCCAGACGTGCTCTAAAACACACACCTGTCACATCCCCCGCCCACACACAAACACTTATATCTGTCACCTCTGTCACCTCTGTCACCTGTATCACCTGTACCCACACATATGTCACGTCACACACCTGCTTGTACTCGTCTTATAGTCCTGTGTGTTTGTCATATTACGGGTGCTTGTATGTGTTCTTTGTGCCTTTGATAGGTTGCTATTTTAGATCTTTGATAGGTTCCTATTTTAGGTATTTGATAGGTTGCTATTTTAGATCTTTGATAGGTTGCTATTTTAGATCTTTGATAGGTTGCTATTTTAGATCTTTGATAGGTTGCTATTTTAGATCTTTAAAAGGTTCCTATTTTGAATCTTTGATAGGTTGCTAGTTTAGATCTTTGATAGGTTCCTATTTTATATCTTTGATAGGTTCCTTTGTTATATATTTGATTGGTTCCTATTTTAGGTCTTTGATAGGTTGCTATTTTAGATCTTTGATAGGTTGCTATTTTAGATCTTTGATAGGTTGCTATTTTAGATCTTTGATAGGTTCCTATTTTGGATCTTTGATAGGTTGCTAGTTTAGATCTTTGATAGGTTCCTTTTTTATATATTTGATTGGTTGCTATTTTAGATCTTTGATAGGTTCCTATTTTATATCTTTGATAGGTTCCTATTTTATATCTTTGATAGGTTGCTATTTTAGATCTTTGATAGGTTCCTATTTTAGATCTTCGATAGGTTCCTGTTTTAGCGTGTGTCCGTGTGTCTGTGTGTGAGGTTTTTCAGCTGGTAAATAAATTAAAAATAAAAATATTTTCCTATTTTTAATATTTATTGTAATAAATAATAGATAGTAATCACATACTTGGAACATATTTACTCAAATGTATAAGAACCTGACAATTATTTAGATTCTGTCTTGAAACCGAGTGGCGCAGCAGTCTAAGGCACTGCATCTCAGTGCTTGAGGCGTCACTACAGGCTGTATCACAACTGGCCGTGATTGAGAGTCCCATAGGGCGGCGCACAATTAGCCCAGCGTCGTCCGGGTTTGGCCGGTGTAGGCCGTCATTGTAAATAAGAATTTGTTCTTAACTGACTTGTCTAGTTAAATAAAGGTAAAAAATAAATAAAAAACCCAGAACAGACTGACCCAGAGCCTCCTCTCCTCTCACCAAACATGCGAGCACACAGTCCTCCTTCTCAACCCACTCTGCTCTGTAGAAATGACACTATTATTGCATTGATATTTCTCAACATAATGAAATCTGTTCCGTCTTGTGCCAATGGAACATTGTTAACGTTCATCTCATAATGAAGTATCCATGAACAGCTAATAAAACATAATTTGCTCTGTATCTCCCAGTCTACCCGAGGCGCACAGAAAAACCTTTTAGCATATCTTCACTTGGGCTGTGCTGAGTGACAATTTGCTGCTTTAGACAGAAACACTTTCTTATTTTGTATCCTACCTCTTACTTATAAATGATACAATAAAGCATTCAGGGGTTAAAATCTAAATGGATCTGCATCTGGTGAGCAGGTTGAGTGGCATTAAAGTGGTGGGTGTCTGTAGGGTTTCTTGTTTTTCCAACTTTGAAAAGAGAAATGGTATCAGATCTCTGTCTCTTTCCCTCTCTTTCTTCCGTTCAGGTCCTGTGTGGGGATGATGCCTTACGTCCCCTCCTGAGGAAGGACAGGCAGAGTTTCAGTTCTTTTTTGTTGCTGTTTTTATGCACAGTATGTGCTTTGTGTTTGTCTGTTTGTTCAGTCATTCCCCATTTATGATTTTTGCACAGTATCTTCACCCCATGGCATGACATCATATACCCATAGTAACCCCTGTCCATGCCTCTTTCACATTTGGTTCTAATGCCCTTCTGTTCTAGTGGTTATTACCTAATCACAAAGAGATCCGGACAAAACCAGGCCTGAAAGCTGTTCGATTTTTGCAATATGATAACAGAAATCAAAGGAGAATTGTTGCCTTCTATTTTTCTGATGTTTTATCGTTATTTCAAAGCGAACACTTTGACCCATCCAGACAGAAGGTAGCAGTTTGGCCTTGTACGTAAGAGGAGTGATTAGAAATGCTTTCCACATGAGTTGGGTACAGTAGGTGATTAAGGCCAGCACTGGCACTCGGACCAAGGGTCCCTTGCAGTGCTTCTCATCATCAATGATAGTGTATAAGCAGATTTTAAAAAACACTTTATCAGGCTTTTGTATCACAGTTTGATCCCGGTATTTTATATGTGGAAACTACACCTTAAAGTTAGAACAGAACATGTAAATTACTGGTTTAGAGAAGGAGTAAGGTTTTGGTTGATATATCTGTATTGTTCCAGTCTTAATCTGTCCTCTCTCTCTCTCTCTCTCTCTCTCTCTCCCTCTCTCTCCCTCCCTCTCTCTCCCTCTCTCTCTCCCTCTCTCTCTCTCTCTCTCTCTCGCTCTCTCCCTCCCCCTCTCTCTCCCTCTCTCTCTCTCTCTCTCTCTCTCTCTCTCTCTCTCGCTCTCTCTCTCCCTCTCTCTCGCTCTCTTTCTCTGGTTCCAGGTCTCCTCTCACTAAGATATCATGCTTTCATCCCTCTCATAAAAGTGTTAGTCTCCCTCATTGCAAGTTTGGTGGTGAGTGCTGTGCTGGTGGGAAACATAGGATGAGCTAGTGGATGAGGTAAGCACCAACAGAGAATGTTATCGTGTTAGATGTCGTCTCTCTCACGTATCAGGTAAATTTTTGCAGGCACTATATCTGTTTCTCCTCTCATCTTCACTCTTACAGTATCCCTGTTATAATGATGACAGTAGAAGTCGTAGTGATAGTAGAAGTAGTGATAGTGGTTTTGGCGGTAGGCCTTTATTTTAAAGAACAGATTAGTATGCCATCCAGGTCCTATATCTTGCCACATTGACTGCAGCAGTTTGGGTTAGCAGTCCCACCTAAAGGCAGACTTAATTTCTAACTCTTACCACAGAGCTATATGGTGCTGGCTCGGGTTTAAAGTTCACTTCTCATCCTGTCCCAGCCTCAGACAATAACAGCTAATATTCTGTTTAATCTAACACCTGTTGTTTTTGTTGGAAGAAATACTGTGAGATCAGAGACATCTTACAATAATATTCACAGTTTTAATATGTGGCAATTCTGCTTGAAATTAGAGAAGATAAGATAAGAGCAGAGCAATGTGGTAATGAGTAGACCTCTTGAGTCAATATTCAATAATAGCCTATCTTCTCTTTGAGTTGAACCTCTCTCATGCCTCTGATTTTTTATTCACTGAAATATACCCCTTGAGTTTTGAAGAATATGACTGAAAGGCTACTACAGTCTTGCCCTATCCCATGAATCATGAAATGATGTTTGTTTTTTGTTTTTTTTATATTTTTTGTTTGTTCAGTGAAAATATCAGAAGGACATTTTGAATGTATAATGATGTTTAAAATAGCCCTAAATTAAATCTCACTGAATATTTATTGTTGTGAAATCGTATTACTCTACAACTAGCATGACATTTCTCAAACCGATTGAAACATCTAATAGGCCTATGTAACATACGTTACAGAACTATTGTATTTAAAAAGCCCATAGGTAAATTAAAATATGACACTTGAACCTCATCTCATTGCCTTTTTATTTAAATTATAGTATTTAGGTGAGATAGATCAACTGGATATGACTTTGCTTTGTCCATACATTTCGTTCATTCTCTTACTGCACTCTTGTCTTTTTGATTTATTTTACTTTGCCTGACTACAAATGGGACAGAATTGGCTTGTTATTTAGAGGGACAATGGTCTATTTCAGTAGCAGTAGCCATTATCCGTTGGAAACCTGTAGTTGTAGTTGTAGCTCAAGCTAATACGCAAACACATTCACAAATGCAACTAATTTGTTTACATACCATTTTCATCACGTCTGTATAATGTTCTGTAGCATATTTAGACAACAACACGCCCCCTGTAGGAATTCAATATTTGTACCCTACCATACTATAATAAGAAATAAGTAGTTTGAATCTATTGGATAGCCTAATAAAAACAGGAACTACAACCAATAGTGATTAATCTGTCTTTAATCTCTCTGATCTATGTGAAGATTTGATTGATTGATTTTCATGTCTGAAAATGTCAATGTTGATTAACAAGATAGGCCTGCTTTTCACTTGTCTAAAGCTGCTATGATTTTTGGAGATGACAAATTGTTCAACAACAGTTATTTAAAATATTCTGTCAGTTTGTGTTTTATCTGCAGTGTCGAGTGGTACTGTAAGCAACGCGTCTGTGTGCTCCTCTTTACCAATTGTTTTTAAAGACATGCTTTCAAAAGCAATTAGAAGTGATGTGAAACCGGGGCAGTTGCATTTGGAATATCTATTTTAAATGCATTTAATTATTTATAGTTTTTTTTATACCCAGCCTAAAGCACCATCTGCAATTACAATATATGCTAGTTATGAAATGTTTGCATATGCAATAAAACCTGCCGGATGTGTGTGGTTTAATATAAGCCCCCTCATAGGCGACATGCAAACTTTCTTCAAGAATGTGCAGGAGAGAGATACTTGACTATTCAACCAAGGGCATATGAACATGTCCTAGTAGTTTATTCGCTCAAAGCTAAATTGTTATTTCCAATAAAGTTTGTTTTCTTCATTTGAACAGATAATAAATGCGCTTTTGGGAGTTGATAGTCTTTATACATGTGAGTTTCTTTAACTTTTTCAGGTTGGCCAATGATCTCTCCAATGCATGCAGAGCACTTGACATAGAATAGTGATGCTATCATATAAAACGGTTACATTTTCCCTTATAAGACTTTGGAGGCAGGCTACATCAGTGGGTGTCCATTCAGGTATGGTGTCAACTAAGAGGAAGGCTAGGTAAACTAGCACGCAGGTGATATGATGAGTTGATTGGGAGGAGAGAAGAGAAGAGGGGAACAAGATGAACTGTGGCGCTCCTGCTCAGCCTTTACAGCACCGGAACTTGGCGAGGTTCCCATTGGACTTCTGTCTGCTGATTACATCGATAAATAAATAAATCGACTTAATCATCGCCTGCAACATTAGGCTACACGATGTGTAAACACTTCCCTGTGAGAGGGAGAGCGCGCATTATCATAGCCTATTCTATTTCAGCAGCAACCCCAGAATCTTGCAGAGTGCATTATTCCAGAGGGGAAATAGAAAGTCGATTTAAAATGTCAAAATACCGACTGCGGGTGTGTGTGTACGTGCACACTCTATGCAGTATTTTGATTGAAAGTGAAGGCATTTCTCTCTGCAGCGGTATTGGGAGGGGGCGGAGGGGGAGGTAGGCGCATAAAGGCACCTACCTACGCCGGGCCAGCCTCGAGCTTTAGAGGGTGCTTTGATCAGAAAGGCCAGTTCATCTTCACCCTTCTCGGGGACTTCATCAGATGCTGATGTTGGTGCGCGCCTGCACCGGTTTCCCTCTGAAGAGAGAAAGGGAGACATGGGGGGAAGAAAGTGTCATCATAAATGTGCGTTGGGTTGTGGATGACTTTGTGACGACCTCTGTTGTAAATGGGCTATGCATGCGGAATAGCGGCCTCCCTCAGAGACATGGAAATGGCGTAGCCGCTTTCGCCGTCGCCCTGGTAACCATCTGAGTCCCCATCTCGCGGAGAGAAATTAGTTATGAAAAGGCTAGAGTGAAGCAGGGATTAAACATGATCCCGGGGACAGTGTCAATCAAAAACCAACTCACAAATCTCACTCTTTTTTTTCTATTACAAAATTGTGTTCTGAAAAGCAGCATATATTTAGACAGGCAAAGGTGCCACCGACCATTTTAGATTTGTATGAGCTTGATAATGAATTGGTGCTTTAACAAGCCAATAGGCTAAAGAAGAGGAACTTTAGGTTTAAAAACGAATCAATTTTCTTAGAGCTTTTAATGGTGGTCGAGTTTATATTTTAATTATGTAAGGCGATGGATGTATTCAATTACCCAGATTAATTAAAATGCATATTTTAGATTAGACAAATTTCTCTCCAGATTAAAGGGGTTGTTCATCATGTTGTATTCCAGTGCTCATGCAGTGCTTCTCCAGAAGGCTATTGTGGACAGTGCAATGTAGATCCTAATCAGATGTGTACATTTCCAAATTCAATATGTAGCCTAAGTAGTTAAATTAAGATAATGAGAGATATAATCCATTTCGATATATCGAATATCAGATACATCGTGAGTAGTTCTATTTACCAATGATGCCACTCACCTTTCCCTGAAATGGGGAACATAACAGCTAGTTCTTCTTCTGCATGGCTCATATTTACAAATGGAAAGGTTATGAGTCTAGCACACTGAGTGAATACTCTCCTCCCCAGCCTACTGTTCGACAACCAGCATTCCACCAGGCCATGCACACAGTACCCAGCCAGTAAGAATGAGGGCAGAGTGATAAGCAGAGCGAGGGGGGGCTGAGGAAAAAAAAACTTTCCCAAATTGGCTTGACCCCATGCTATTTGATATTTGCCTCTTTGACAGTCATTTAAAGGCGCGCCGCAGCAAAGCAGAACGCGGACAAGTCCGGCCTGAAACCGAAGCCGTGTGCGCGCGGGGGGATCTGGAGAACCCGATAGCTGGGGACTTACACCCTCCAAAGGCTTTCGGGACACTTTAGCCTGGCTCGCTCGGCCCTGGAGCGCCAGTGAGTCGCCATGCAGGGTGTAAACGTTAAATGTTAGCTATTTGTTCCATGGATTGCGAGCAAAATCAAGTCAGTCTTTCATTCATTCTTTTTTCTCCCTCTCTCTCCCTCTGCCTTCTCTTTCAGACTCCTCAGAACCACACAAACAGCCATTGACTAAGCGGCTTAGGGAGCCCCGTAATAACGCTTAAATGAATCTCCCACAATTAAGCAAAGGAGAAGTTTAAAGAAAGGGAGAACGAAAGAATAAAAGAGGAATGAGGAGGGAAATATGTGTAATTGTTGAGACGGTATAGACAAAAGCTCCTGACGCGGAGGAATGCCGCGGTTATCTTGCTATCCTTGCGTTTCCTTATCACCCTGTGGATAAATATTGGTATATCATAGGGGAACTGAGGGCCGGCGAAACCCTATAACGCATTGTTTTGATTGTTACAATACACAGGTGATCTACATCAAGATATGTGGCTCTCTGTATTCGAGCAGGAGGATCAGGCAGCGTCAGTGTGGGGGGTCGGGAAGGGAAGGATGCTCGGAATGAAAAGCCATTTTGAGTGAGGAGGTTAAGCGACTGGCTTTTAATAAACGAGCCCTTATTAAAGGATGAGTACATTCCCCTGCAGATAAAGGGTCGTTTTGCATTGTGCTCGTTCCCTCTCGGGAATAGTCCTCCTAACAGGGTGTTTGTCTCCAACTCCCCTGTCCTCAATCTCATTAAATAACCTACCCATCTACATTATCTACCCACCTTCGCCTCCCTCTTTCTCATCTCTGTGCATCTCTTCCATTCACAACACCCCTCTTATTTCTAAACAAACACAAAAGTTAAAAGATAATTTCTCACACAACGCGTGAGGTGATTGCCCATAGCATTATGTGCAATAATAAGCTTCATTTTGGTGGCTTTGTCCCCAAACACCTCACCGTTGCAGCCCTTCGACTGGGCCTGGGTAGGTCCATGCAGGATTACTGCCGCGTTATTAGCCAGGGCCCGGGTGCCTGCCTGCCTGCCTGCTTGAGTGTCAGGCTGCCCATCCATCCCCCATGGCGGGTGGGTTTGTTTGAGATGGCGGCCTGTCTGAATATCTGACTGATAAACATCTGGGGGGCTTTGCCAGGACATTGGAAAATGAGGGATCAGAGAGACATCCAGAGACCCGGAAAAATACAAACGCGTAATGAGAATATAAATTAAATGAGAGAGAGAGAGAGAGAGAGAGAGAGAGAGAGAGAGAGAGAGAGAGAGAGAGAGAGAGAGAGAGAGAGAGAGAGAGAGAGAGAGAGAGAGAGAGAGAGAGAGAGAGAGAGAGAGAGAGAGAGAGAGAGAGAGAGAGAGATGCTCATCAGCTAATTACAGCTGCAAATATAATGCAAATTTATCCTGGCAAGGCATTGAGCGGACCCGATGCGGGCAACGTGCCAATTGGCTTCAAAACAACACTTTATTTCACATTATTATTATTATTATTATTATTATTATTATTATTATTATTATTATTATTATTATTATTATTATTAATATTAATATTATTTGAATTCAACAAAGATAACCCAAACCACGGTCACTTGCTAGTTATCATTATTATTGTTAAGTATTAGGCTACCATCATATTCTTGTTAGAAAACATAGGTCTAATGTTTGCTTCCTATAGCTAGCTACTAGCTACTATAGCTAGTCCTATACACTGTGTACACTTTGCCCATACCCCCCCACCCCCCCCCCCCCCCACCCCCCCCCCCCATCATAATTTCAATAGGGTGGCATACTACCCAAGAACAATGACACCACCGTGCCCAGGATAATCCCCATCCAGCAATTACAGTCCAAACATATTCAATGTTTACACACTGCTACATGCCCGTTTTCCAACTTATAATGATTAATGATATTTCGCCTAGGATTAATCATAGAAAATTAAAAATCTTGGAGGTGGTTAGATGGAGAGGTGGAGGGAGGGGTCGTGAGGGGGGGGGGGGGGGGTGAAAACAAATTAGCCTTCATCGAATCTTTTTAGATGCAAATATTTTGTTATCTCCACTTAACTGCACTGTTTTCACTGTTTATGATTAATTATCTCTTCTTGGTGAAAAATAAATCATGCAAAATTAGGATCTCGCTGGCTCCACCGGCTAGAGCAGCGATGGCAGGTCGATGCTGTTAATTCCAGGTTGAAATTGACACACTAATTATGCTGCAGAGTGGCGCTGGAACACTAGGAGGCAAGATTATACCTCTGCAGTTCTATTTTTTTTTATCAGATCCCCCTTATATTTTACCAATTAAAAATCGTAAAGGCATTTCATTGCCCCGGGATAAAAAAAGCAGCCTCTCTCCTAACATTGGCCATCACTTTCCCCCATCAGATTCATTGTGATGTATTAGATGCAATAAATTATCCCATGTAACAAAACATGGCGAGCTGAAAGGCTGGTAATCTGCAGAGGAGAGATAAGGATTCATTATTCCAAATCATTATGAATCCGGCGTTGGCTGTGACTTCTTTCTTAATCAGCTTCTGTGATCCTGGATACGTGAAGGGAGCAGATAAGAGAGGAGTCGTTTATAATTCTCCCCACCTCGGCCTAATATTTTAAAATAAAATCGCAGGGAAGAAGAAGCTGCCGTATATAACAAAAATACTGGCTTACGTTTGGAAGGCGCACAGGAGAAGAATAATAAAACACATGGAGAAAATAAATAAGTAAATGAATGAAACACCGCGGACTATGGATTTAGGAGGCGTTTTGTCTCACATTAAGGTCATCCTTGACATCTTCACATAAGCAGCAATTGGCTATGGTTGGCTGACGCCATAAGTTACAAGGTGCCTTTAATTG
Organism: Coregonus lavaretus; assembly: GCF_964263955.1. Lineage (NCBI taxonomy): Eukaryota > Metazoa > Chordata > Actinopteri > Salmoniformes > Salmonidae > Coregonus > Coregonus lavaretus. The sequence goes on along the minus strand of NW_028156199.1, from coordinate 134,495 downwards.
AGTGTATCTACTATTTAAACTGATATGGTATGGACATTAGCCCTATCTGGCTTTGGTAGGCTATATTAGCAGAAATGCTATTAGGTGTAGGGTCAATAACGACAATAATACAACAATGCGATGAGTAGCCTAATGCAGATAAGACCTATATGTGCATATATAATCACTAGATTAAATAGTTGATTGCAAAAGCATGATAAATTCCAGTGGCAAGGCGCAAATGAAAATCTAGCTAAAAAGGTATCCAAACAATTAAACTTGGAGGACATGTATGCTGCAAGTGTTTAAACAGGCCAGCTTGTTCTATGATGCCAAAATTAATCGGGTTATGAACATGATATCATAATCCCTCATTCTATCTGCTGATAAGATTCATCGTTATAAATACCAAAAGGGGCATAAATAAATAAATAATGCGCAAAAACACGAACGTGTAGCCTACTTGCATTATACCGGAAGGTTTACGCTCAGCTGTTGTCAGCACGCGCTGTCACGCAGGAGCTCACGTCAAATTCCACATTAATCACGCGATTTCATGCCATTACTAGAGTACACGCGGGAGAGAAGAGGAGAGTGACTTTGGACTTGGCCGTGCTCGCGCTCACAGACGTCACTGAACCAAAAATGGCCCCAGAATCAAAATGGAGCCTCGTAAAGCTAGGTGCCTCAGAAAATCTGTTTTCTTTTCGTTTAGGAGAAACACCCCACAAACATGATCATGGATACTTAATTTAGAAGGCTTAATTTATTTTGCGTGTCACATATTTCTGTTCTGTTTGCAAATGGTTGATAGGAAAAAGGGGGATTCATTTTTTAGCTGTCACATTTAATTATATCCCTAAAATGAATTAAACTAATTAATTCTTCAGATATGTTATTTCTTCAGACGTTAATAATATTTGTACGGCACTTACAATAATTCCTAATCATCTGCGGAAAATACAGCGATTTGACCTTTGTTTTTACTATATCGAACGCATCAGTATGTGCATTTATCATCGAAGCATAATTACCAACACCTTTATATATATTATATATATTGAAATTGCAAAGCCATTTATTTTTTAATATGTACTTTATTTACGTCTAATACAAGCATATTAAATAATTAACATCTGGATGTGTTATTTTGTAATTCTATTAAAATATTGAAATACTAATTCTATAAATGAAAGCTCTTGTTGCCCCGAAATAATTGAATTATTCATTGGTTTAAAAGACACATTTTGGCTGGTTGCTTCGGTAAGTTTATACAGCGACGTTCGCGCCAATTATCTTTAATTTATTACCTTAATTGAATTTCTTCTCCAAAGATAGATTTTGGTGTGATCAGTTTACAATTTCCTTCAGAGTCAAGGCGCAACGTGAGATATCAAGCCTCCAGCATCAGCACAATTCTCTCTCTCTCTCTCTCTCTCTCTCTCTCTCTCTCTCTCTCTCTCTCTCTCTCTCTCTCTCTCTCTCTATTTCTCTCTCTCTCGCGCTCTCTCTTTCTTTCTCTCTCTTTCCTCATTCTCTCTATATTGGTGTATAGCCTATGCATTTGTTTGTTTTCACAAAAAATATGTAGGCCTTTTATTAATAGTTTAAATAATATTATTAAGATACTGTACATCTATAGGCCTGAAGGACAACATTGCACGTAAACACCAGTTTCATATTTTTACACCATTTCATACATAGCATGGGGAAATTCAATAGGCTACAAATATTATGGATGTGTAGTTCTGCAACTTTATTTTAGAAAATTAATATGTGTTAAATATCAGTGTTAATAGATCGAAATTAATATATGAACTAAGCTACTTTATTTCTGAATATTTTGAAAGAAAATAATGTCGATTGGCCTACACCATGAATACTATAATCCTAATATCCATTGGTGATGATGGCATATAGTGGTATAGGCCTATGCCATAGTAAAATATAGGATTACTGAGATAGCCTATGTCATCCTAACAAAAGAATGCTCAGGAGTGTGTTTGTGTGTATATGTGTGTGGACGTACCTTTTTACGCATGCATTCAAATGGTCGATGACACGCAAATATTGATTACTGAGAGTTGCAATCAAATATGATTTTCATTTTTCGAAAGGCAATCAAACTAGACACAGATAGAAATACTAAGCAATATAATGCATGCCGTGCTACGTGATTTCTAACGCCCATGCACTATACCATCCCATGATTAGTTAGCTACAAGGCTAAGCTATAGGCTACTTTACAGTGTTACGGATGCTACAAATACGAGCCGACCAAATACTACAGCAGCTACATGCGCCATAAACAGCAGTCCAACTCTCTGACCTGATAAAGTGACAAAATGTCCTAATAGGGGTCTAGGGGCATTCGGTTTGACTAACTATGTTTTTCCTCCGTAGACTACACCGACCCGGAAGAGCTCTGATCTGAATGTACAGATGCTTTGGTTGGCCTGTAGGAGTGTGTGTGCGTGTGTGTGTGTGTGTGAGTGACTCTGGGCTGAGGGCGCGCGCGCCTCGGTTTTTTCCGCTGCGCAGCTCTCTCTCTAAATGCCATCGGCGCTTCGATCTCCATGTCACTCTTTCCTCACATCTGCAGCCGATCAGAAAAAGAAAAAAAACGACCACGAACCTCTATTCCACAGGTCAGTAAATATTTAGATTTCTATAAAGCAAGTCTGTCTGTCTGTCTTTCTGTCTGTCTGTCCTTTAGCGAAGAACACAAAGTATAGCTCTTAAAGGTACATAGTGGTCTCTTCCAGCCTCCCTCTGTGTGTTCTGTCCAGTCAGGCGTGTGTCAAGAAATGAATTGATGAGCAAGTTTGTTCCATGGCTTTAAAAATGTAGATTTTCGAAAATAGCGTTTTTGTAGTGCATCTTTAGGAGAGAAAAAAGGCACACACATGCTTTTTGTTTAGTCAATTGCCGAGACCGGTTAAACAGCTCAATTCTCTCAACATGTGTGGAGCTTTTCTGCATGTCTGTCAAACAGAAATGTGGTTAAAAAGATACACACGAGACGCCATTGTTGTCTCTTTATGTTTTTACTGTAGCCTATATGTGTTTGGCTGCGTTTGTGACTGGCATTAGGCTGGGGTATATTCAGTCTAAAGTCATTTTCGAAAATAAAAAAATACATACCGTAAATAGGCTATTGGTGGTCTTCCATAATCGTTTTAATAAATCGTTCCTTTTTCGTTTTTCACTGCGTCAACGTTTTCAAATCGCTTTGGAATTTATTTCTGTAAACGCACTATATTCTGAGAGTATTTTACCTACATCACGTCTCCCGAAATACAGAATATGAAGGATTTTAATGAGCTATTACCACCTGAGTTGGTGGCAGGCAGATCCCTTAACCCATGAAATTGATCTGATTACCTCGCCAATAGGTCATAAAAGAAAGGAGTTGGATTTTCTGAGGCTGCATTCCCCCCTTTTCCATCGCGTCTGTGGTCGATATGGCTTGATTTGGAGAGGAGCTGTTACATAGAATGAATAGGATACGATATTAAGGGCATCACAGTCGCGCTATCATGGGCAGAACTCGAGCGGTTATTTGCATGCAGAGAACAGAACGGGCTGGGAAATCGCGCGCTGTTCTATTGATTTATGCTGAATGCTTCCCCAACAGCTGTGTTTTGGAGATAGGGAGGCTGGCCACTCACATAATCACGAGGTGGGTTACCTTTTATATAAGGATACAATCTGCCTCCAATCTCCAAATCAGGCCACGACAGAGATGGGCAGCACATTGAGTGTGGCTTATGTCGAAGTTCTTTGTGTGTTTATGAAGTTGACAAATGATGTTAGCTACTTGGCGGACTATCAACGATTTATTTAGACTAGTTTGATCTGTATGCTAATTACCCCTAACACTGTGTTATGTGTTATGTAAAAAGGGGTGAATAAATGCAACAACTGTCAATGGAATTTTTTGTAAAATACGCCCCCAGAGCACTACATTTGAGAGATGGTGTCTTAAAGCAGAGGAACCGAAACAGTAGCATCCAAATGGAGGCGGTGTGGGCCTGGGGATGCGGCCGTTAAGAGAGAGGAGGTGAACAGCGATCACATGGATAAGCTCCCTCTCACTCAATTGACAGAGTACCTTCATCTGTTTTTCTTGTTATTCAGGTTAAAGCATTACCGAAAACATAATCTGTACTCGAGGTAAAATGTTCAAATTTGAATCATTCTAAGAAATACACCTCATTTTTCGAGTTTCATTCACACCGAGAAGAATTTCACGCCCTCGTTTTGGTTCTAAGAATCTGAGCTGGTTCACATAGTTAATTGAGTACAAGAAGAAATGTTGTTCTTGAAAAGATCAGAGAATATTGTGGCATTAGCCATCTTTACCTGTAGCCTATATTTCTAGGCTATATGCCACACGCCCCAACTCGAGGTTTCAAATCATGGCATGCATGATATCATTTTGAATGATTTGAAAATGCCTGTCTTCGGTGTAATTTGTTCTCTATTTAACCCTATATCAAAAGCATTGTTATTATTATTGTTATTATTATTAATAATAATAAATAGTTGTTCGTTTATTACATTTACATTATCCTGTAACACAGGCGTTTCTCTCTCCCTCGCTTTTTTAAAATTTTCCTCAGTCTTCATCAAGATAATAATAATGTATTCCTGACTGGAGTGAAGTAGCTCCAGCGCGTAGAGAGAGTGCCGCGCTCTGCCCGCTGCCCGATGCCATGTCCTCTGGTTCACCCTGGATCCGCGCCTCGCGGCTGTTTGGACAGCTTTACCTGCTACATTAGAATGAAACTGTAAAACCTAAACCCATCAAAAGTCTCCTAAACCAGATGCCGGCACTTTAATTAAATGGTATTTCTGGGCCTTCCCGGTTTTTCATCTGCCCCAGAACTGGGTTACAGCGCATGAGCGTCAGGGAAGCTTGCTTTAGAATGTGGCTTATCTCCCTGTTTTAATGATGATGCTGCAATGGTTGGACACACATATGATCAACCAAAAATATAAAAAAATGTAATAGATACAATTGATAGTAATTATTTGAATAGCCTATATGGTATTATCAATATTATTATTATTATTATTATTATTATTATTATTATTATTATTATTATTAGTAGTAGTAGTAGTAGTAGTAGTAGTAGTAGTAGTAGTGGTAGTAGTAGTAGTAGTAGTAGCAGTAGTAGTAGTAGTAGTAGTAGTAGTAGTAGTAGTAGTAGTAGCAGTAGTAGTGTAGGCCTAGTAGTAGCCTATAGTAGTAGTGTTATTATGATTATTATAATTATTATTACTACTATTATTGTTGTTATTATAATAATAATAATAATTCTTAATATTATTAGACTATGACTACTACCTAATAATTACAACCCTGGGAAATACATTTGTCATAATTACAATTAGCCTATAGGAGGCAAAATGTGGACACTGTTAACAAAGCTATGCTATCTAAAAAGTTCATCTCACTCTGAAAATGAAATAATCCGGCGGTGTCTTAAATTCTCACCCTCGGTTAAATGTGTGATGTCTCCTGATTTTAATCAGCGTTCCCTGACATGATCACTCACAAATTATCTCCCCAATCTTCTGCTGTGCCTGCCACCAGGCAAAACTACCAGCCACCATACTACCACCAACATTTATGAATCAGATGCAGTGTAGTAGACTAGACATCTGCTTTTTATTTGGTTTGTTTTGGTTATTTTATCACGCACGCACGCACAGACACGCACACACACACACACACACACACACACACACATGGCCCCCCTTCTGTTGTGACAGTGGTGGGGATTACAAATGACAACTTTTAAAGGGGACCAGTTTTGTATTCCACGCTAAAAGAATAAGCTCTCACGTTTCGTTCTCTTTTGACACTGAAGCTTGGGGAATTCACGTCTTGAGAGAGGTTCCGTGTCCCACTCTGTAAGCATTACTTTTACTGTAATGTGTTGCCTCGGAGCACCTATAACGCATAGCCTACTTGGTGGATAATGGAGCGCGATACTTTTCAAGAGGATAATTACACGAGTCCGTTGACAGCTCGACAATGCCGGTGAGATTGTTCGATGTGAGGCCGTACAGCAGTTTCCATCCAGGTTCAGTCTCAGGTTCGCTTGAGTGAGACATGCTCTCTGAGAGGAAAAAAAGCGTGCTTCGCCAAATCAGCAATATTTCTGTTTCTCACACATTAACCCGGTGCACCCGACTGAGAACGGCCTTGGTAAAATGCACAACCTACAAAAGACTAAAAGGCCATCTACGAATATCACATATGTAGCTACCCTATTCTGTAAAATAGGCCTACCTCATTGCATAAGATGGATGTGGCAGTTATTGTTGTGGCCATGCTCTGAATATCAAGTGCTCCCATGGAGACCCTGAAAAAAAAGCATTTCATATATCATTTTCGTTCGTGCCAGTTTGCATTGGTGATAGTGCCATTTGGAAAATGATATTATATCGATTTATATGCGAATGCAAGGCTATTAATAAAATCTGCATTTTCTCCCGTTGTAATGTCTGTTTGCATACAACTCACCATACAATTTCTTAATAATTTTAATGCGTAATGAACGCCCAGCATACCTGGTTATAGAATTGTGCTATTAAATAATGATACTTTTACTCACTGGAAAAGGAGGCGCGCATTTCCTCTCCAGAACAGCCTGCGCGCTCTGCTCTGCTCGCTGAGAGGGTTCATTTCCTGGCTGTTTACTCTGGAGGTGACGTCACGTCCAGTGGCGTCGCGGAGGCTGCCGGTGTCAGTGCATTGCGCAGCACCAAAAAGAACAGCCCCCTATTCTACAATGACATACTGCCAATCGGAGAGTATGGGGTAGCCAAACTGGGAATTAGATACAAAATACCTCCCCACGGGGCAGCCCCCCCTCCCACCTATTACTGTGCAATCAAGTGGAACAATGCAAGAGTACAATGCAGCATGCATACCTGACATTGGCATATGGAATTATTAGATGATCTGGGCTATGGTGTCAAGATAAATATATTTAATTAGTCAATTCAAGATCATACACTATAGAACGCATATATGACTTGGTAATGTAAAAAAAATGAGCTGCATCAAGTTACATTTAATGCAGTCTTTTTGAATTAATAATGACATGTCAGGGCATTTGCTACTTGTCTATCTCTGTGTTGGGGTAGAGACAAGCAGTCTAATACTCTGGGAGAATACTCTCTCTCTTAGTCTGTTAAAGTCAGCTGAGGAGCCAGGCAGTAATGCAGTGGAGTGTTTTCCAGACTGCAATTCAGCAACTCTGGCGTCCTCGCCCGCCCCTGCTCTGTGAAGCGAGGAAATCAGCCCAATTTGGGGAGTTAAGTCGTAGCCTTCCATTATAATAACGCGTCTGTCACCGCGAGAGGACGCACTGTCACAATTTTAAGAAAATGGGCGTCCCACAACCTACCAGGCTGCCACTGGTCCCTCGTTATTGAGCAACAGGCTTCACGTGCTGTCTCTTTCTATTTATATATATTTTTCATGACAAGCCCGGAAATATTATTGTGGCCAGCAGGATTCATTGATACAGATACTGCATTAAAAAGCAGCCTACTTTAGAATAAAATAATATAATATAATTAAATTGATGTGTTGTTTTTCATGAAGTCTAATTGAGATGTGCATATAAGATGTCCATATTTTGTTATGGAAAAAAGACCCACTTCATTATGGGTTGTAATTGAGTTATAATGCACAATACATTGTGTATGATGGGCATGAAGGCGTTTGTGTACCGGTATTTGCTTTCAAGAAAAATTATCTGAATATGAAATTACATGTATTTACTGTTGTTGAGACACTTGCAGGGTCTGTGAAAGAAAAATCCTTGCAGCAGTTCTTGGTCATCTCTCCTGGCCCACTATATTCAATTAGGGCGAGCAGGGCAGGCCCCTCCCCCACTGATGACACTGACAGACCCTCCTTAAGTTGCGTCGCGCCACAGCTGTCTGCAAGCATTGAGCTGCCTGGCGCCATCCTGAAAGAATGCCTTCACTGTAAAAAAAAAAATAGAGAGAGAGAGAGAGCGAGAGAGAGAGAGACATACACACACTGGGACGGAGAGAGTTCAGAGAGAGCTAGAGAGAGTGGGTGAGAGAGCAAGAGGGAGAGCGAGAGAGAGAGAGAGAGAGAGAGAGAGAAGCGAAGTAAGTGGAGAGGGTTGCCGCTGCGCACAAACAGAGATTTGATCTGCGAGTTCGGTGCTAGTCAGTTTGCACTAAGCCACCTACTGCAAACAAGGCTGCGTCTAAACATATACCTCTACAACTTGTTGAATCGGCTTAATAATATAGAAACTTTGTCAGGGAAAAGTTGAGGAACTTTTGAGTGGGACTGGATACGACCTTGGATCTATTTATGACAACATTCAAGTGAAACATTATTTTTTGAATGTATGTTTTGAAGAAGTTTATTATATTTATTACCCGGGCAAATTCACATTAATGTGAATCCCTGCCAAATAATCGCATTTGAATAGACTGAAAATAACATCAACATAGGGGGAACAATATATTTTTAAAGACATTTTTATTTTTCATCTCCAGGTGAACGAAGGTAACGAAGAAAACTGTGGATTAAACAAAGCAGGAATTCGGACAGATTTTTTTTCTTACTTGACTTATCGGTTCACTCCGGTGTGTATGAACGTTTGCTAAAAAGCTATGGAAGTATCCGCGGACCAACCCCGATGGATGAGCCATCACCACCCATCGGTGCTAAACGAACAGCATCCCGGTTCCCACCACCCGGGCCTCGGTCACTCGTACATGGACCCCTCGCAGTATCCCCTCGCCGACGATGTGGATGTACTGTTTAATATCGACTCACAGGGCAACCACGTATCTCCATACTATGGGAACTCAGTCCGAGCCGTCCAGAGGTACCCACCTCCTCCACATAGTAAGTACTGCTTCATTACGCATCGTTTTAGGCTACTATTGAATTAGAGACATCGATCTCTTATTTCTATGTGGCATGGTCATATTTAACTCGGATAGAGCTAACATAAGAATAATTCGTCTTCAGATGGTTGTCCATTTTTAAAATGTCTTAACCGAAGTATTTGTCTAATAGGTTTTAGACTCAGCTGATCCGGCTAATTTAAAAATGCGAGCGCCATATGAAACCATGCAGTCCTCTGTTATGTGTGGCTTACCTCTCTGGTGGTGTAGCTTTGGTTTCATATCTTTGCAGTTGTGAGTATAGGTATTTGTTATAACAGTGAGTAAGACCACACTGTTTCATGTTCAGTGCCATTTTAGCACAGTAAAATCAGATGTAAGAAGGGAAGGTGGTCACTATAAGTCAAGCAATTTGAAATCAATGACATATGTTTAAATCAAATACATTAACATGTATTACAGATTAACAGCATGTTACTATTGTCAAATATGACATGTATGTTTATATCATGCATAAATTCAAATATGTTACCAAACGAATGAATGTGTAGACCTACGTGCAGAGAGAATTTGCAAAGGCCCCATGATATATATTTTGTCATTTCAGACTATCATACTTCACCACACAACCGTGTACATTTTATGGCAGGTAAACTATGAGTTATAATTTAATTATAGATATTCTTGGAGAGAAAATAACTGCGGAAGTGCAATTGGTTTAATTTATTGACATGACTTCCTGAACGGAATAGTGAATCATGACCCGGTTTCTGTAACGAGGCTTCCTATGCTAAAACACCCTCTGCACCGAGACAGGCGTGCTACTCACACTGCTGCTCTGACACTGTCATTCAGGCCATGGGTTTCGGCAAGACAAAGAAAATAAAGTAGGCTGGAGTCAAGAGGGACAATTTGGGTCAGAGCATGTGTTGTCAGTTGTGTAGGCCTGGTGTGCAGTTTTATCTTATGTCCCCGAAGAGAAATCATGGGTGGTGTTTTACTAAAATTGCATATGTTTTTTATTTTTACCATGATGGAATTATAGGCTGAAAATAATCGAAAGTCTAAGTCATTGTAGTTTCAGTTTCTCCACTAGTAAAGCACATCTGAATACACACATATAAATATCAAACGAACAAGACCTTGTCATATTTATAATGTTTTGTTTCAAAAGGAAGAGTGACCAAACGTTTTTAATTGACAGTGACTGAGGTGCACCTTTAATTTAAATTTAAATTGATATTAATTGTGTCATTGTCATAGCAGGCCTAGGCCTACATTGTGTCAAAAGTCAAGACTTAAACCAGCATACATGTGAGATATTGTTGTTTAAAGTCAACAAAATGATCATAAGGGAAAGTGATCAAATCGTGAGAGTAGTCTAATTGAATGTAGGCCTATTGTAATTTTCTTCACCGAGAAAAATACTGACACCGTTCTATCATCCTATTTTCTATTACAGGTAGTCAGGTGTGTCGCCCCTCTCTACTGCACGGCTCTCTGCCGTGGCTGGACGGAAGCAAAGCAATGCAGCACCACAGTACTTCCCCGTGGAACCTGAGTCCTTTCCAAAAGAGCTCACTGCACCACGGTTCCCCGGCAGGTCTCTCCGTCTACCCCCCGGCGTCCTCCTCCTCCCTGTCCGGGGGCCACTCCAGCCCGCACCTCTTCACCTTTCCCCCCACTCCTCCGAAAGACGTGTCCCCGGACCCAGGCATCTCCACTCCGGGCTCAAGCAGCAACAGTCGCCAACAGGAGGAAAAAGAGTGCATAAAGTACCAGGTGTCCCTGGCCGAGAGCATGAAACTGGAGTCTCACAGCCGGAGCATGGCATCAATCGGAGCGCAATCCTCCGCCCACCATCATCACCCCATCGCCACATACCCATCCTATGTCCCCGAATACGGCCCAGGCCTCTTCCCACCAAGTAGCCTGATAGGTGGGTCATCTTCTAGTTATGGTTCCAAAACAAGACCAAAAACAAGGTCATGTTCAGGTAGGCGTGCATTTTATTATATTACCATTTGATTTCACCTTAGAATATATGGTATTGATGATATCCAGGTGTAATCCCAATGTACCCGTTTCAGAATAAGGACCTTTTTTCGATCTCCACACAAAAAAACTCTTATTTTGGGTTATTGGCATGCCATGTAGCTTTGAGTGACAGCCAAGGCATTTCTCCAGTCCTTGCAGGCCCATAGAAAGTCAAATGTGTCTCAAAGGGACTCATGCACAAGATTCGTTTGAGGGAAAAATACAATAGCAGTGCCAAGGAAAGCACGTGGTGGTAATAATAATACAAATGAATAATAATAGCAATAACAATAATAATAATAATAATAATAACAATAATAATACATTCTAAATAATAATAAATGAATCTTGTAGGAAAAATCTTGCATGGATAATCCAATTTGACTGAGTAACAATTTTAATTGGGGACGTTATAACGTTTCTATATGTTATTAGGCTGTACAAACATGTTTAATCGCATTCAATCAGCACCCTGATTTGTCAGAACACATTGCTTAGAATAGAAAGCGAATTAAATCATTCAAAGCGCATTTGCCCACATGAGATTGAACGGTTTTCCACTTTCCAAAGCAAAGGAATTAAGTCCAGTGAATGATTAAACAGCCTTAGTTGACTTCCGAATATTTTAAAGCTCTGTGTATAGGCCTAAACCAGATCCGTTTTCAGTTGTTCTATTTTTCACAGAGGGAGAGAGCGAGAGAGGAACAAGGCTAGCTCTGTGACGGCGGCCTGCATGGCTGTCTCGCGCAAGTTTATATGTTTAAGATAATCCCATTACTGTCAGACTGGTGCACGCGACAGTTGCATTGTTTACGCAGAGCCAGTAATAACTTTGATAGAGTCCGGATGCGGGGCTGCATTGAGAGGGGGTAATCACGAATGAGCACTCTCCGTGGCAGAGGGGCACGACTGGCGAGGCGGAATATTATCCAAACAAGTGGGGGTAATACAAGTACAAAAATTATTCAGGCGCCGCTCGAAACCAGTTAACTGTAATGAGATTAATATCAGTGCCATGTAGCATTAGGAGAAATATAGAAAACAGTGGATTAGTCGATGCATATCATCAGGCTTATTCAATGCTGAATAATATTCGCTTATTACTACTACAAAAACAATCATTTTAATTTGAGGATAAATGTGTGTGCTGTAATGTGCTTAAAGATACATCCTCTAAAATGAATCTTAAAGAGGTTATCTATTAATGAGGTCATATAATGGAACGTGTCTACATTGCAAACCTGAAGTTGAGAAGAAGTCATGCAGAAAGGTCGACTCTGTGGTCTCATAAAACCTGGAACACGCCTTGCGCAATACAAAAACCTGTAGTAGCCTATTTCTCAGAGGCCTATTGTGGAGTGGATACATTTGTTTAGCTGCGTTAGCCAGTGTCCTGTCTCTAAAAACACTATTGATTTTCAACGTCCTCGGTGTCTGCTGAGGTCTCTGCAATGTATATCACATCTAACAAGGCAGAACCAGAAGTGACGCATATCAGTCTCTGAAGAAGTTGAGCGGTTTTTGCAGTCAAAAGGGGATGTGCGGGTGAGTAGAGGCGTAAAGGCACGGCGCGGAACAAAGGCCTCCTCTCTAAACGGGTCTATGCTTTCAAATAATCCTGCCGCGCTGCTCGGTTGTTTCAGTTTCAGTGGTGAGGCCACATAGGTCTATGGATCAGTAGACCCCCTTAATGAAACTGTCGGTGTCACTAGAGAAGTGCCAATCAAACCCAAATGTTGGTTTGGAAAGACAGGCCTAAATATTTATGAATTAGCCTATTTTACAATAACATATTATTATTATTACTATACACCACTGTGAAATGAGAGTTTGTGTGTGTGGGAGAAAGAAGAGGGCACATTTTAATCACAAAAATATATGATTGAGCCCATAGATTATGCACGCCCTTTTCTAAAAATAGGCTATCAGTTTGAATTCATATATTATGTATTTGATTAAATGATGTGTGACCACATTGTGACAGTATTCGACCATGATAGACCTGCTTTATTCAATTGATAGTCAGATGTTTGTATGATGTCAGACAGATTGTATGAGGTAATTTTCGAAACACTATGAATTGGAATAGGCCTACTAACTCCAGGGTCAAATGTTGATGTCAGTTGTAGCCTAATAGAGGCGGGGCTTTTTTTCACTTTGAATATTATAATATAATAATCAATGCATTGTTAAAGGACCACTCTATTATTATTATTATTATTAGTAGTAGTAGTAGTAGTATGCCTTGTAGTAGTAGTAGTAGTTGTAGTAGTTGTAGTAGTATGCCTAGCAGTAGTATTTGTATTATTTGTTTTATTATTACTGTGTGATATGAATGTTATGCTACTATTATAATTAATTATTTTGTGTGATGACATTTTCTATGATGTTTATAACAACCTTTCTCCCTCTTGACCTGAGGGATCAAGTGTTTCAGATGTGAGATGCTATGTTTAGTTTATAAGGGGCGAACTGATCTCGGCGCTCTCTCCATGTTGTGTATCGTTTCTGCTTTCAGAAGGTAGAGAGTGCGTTAACTGTGGAGCTACGTCGACCCCGCTCTGGAGGCGGGATGGCACTGGTCACTATTTGTGTAACGCCTGCGGACTCTATCACAAGATGAACGGGCAGAATCGGCCCCTCATCAAACCCAAGCGACGACTGGTATGTCCCTGCCACTTTGTATTGATGACACTTCCGTCTTTCTCTCTTTCTCTACCCAGGAAGAAGTGTTAGCTGCAGGAAATTGACTCGCCAAGTGCAGGTCTCGAATTCTTTTAGATATACAGTAATAGCAAACTGCAGATTTATTATTACTATTGTTATGATTTTTTTAAAATGATTTGCTTCATCAATTATTTTTTTTATCCCGCTTCAATTGCCCTACTGTTTGATATTTCTTAGAGGAAAAAAATATATGAGAAAATATCTTCCTCTTATTCTGCATTGAGGCAAATCGAAAAATATTCCATCCAAGTCCTCACTGCCCACATAGGAATAATATCTGCAGTTGACATACTGTAAATGGCATACTTAGAATTTGACGTTTATATGGTTTAGATGAGAGATGTCGGCTACCATGCACCCTGCAGTATTTGGAAAGGAACCCCCTAAACTTTTTAACACCAGAAAGCTGAGTTCTATAGAGCAGTTCCCCTATCTCCCTGCATGGTTAGATAAAGTGGAAACTTTCTAGGCAGGGGACGCCTCGCGTGGACTGCTCTTTTAGCAGCCAGACAGTTTCTGCTCTGGCCTACATCCCCCCTTCTCTCTCTAATGTGAAAACCCGACTTCCCAGGAAAAAGCTGCCGGATATCTGAGCAGCGCAGATAAGTCGCTTTTAACAACATAGCCCGCTTCCCCAGTCTAAACATGAAGGGGACCGGGGACCAAATCAGCGCAAGGAGCGGCCCAGGGCACGCAGGAGTCACGACTCGAGATTGTTCTTCTTAGAACTCAGGGAATCGCTGCAGAATGTTCAAATACTGAGGGAGGGAAAAGAGGGAGAAAAGGAAAAGAGAAAAGAGAGATGGAAGTCTGAAGAAGAAGTCTGGCAGAAGATGGATACAGTGAGCTCCATTTTCCAGTACACAAGCACTTTATTTTCGCGTTAATGGAACTCAAGATTGGTGTGCAAAGCAATTACATTATTTAAGTCACGAATGAACATGGGTTATTAGGCCACCAGATGTAGATAATTGGAAATCCCTCCGAAAGATAGTGTAGTGCGTTTTGTTTAGCCCATTCGGTGTTAACGGGTACTGTGTCTTATTCGGTCATCTCGTCTATCGATTGGTTTTATAGATTATAACATCAATGTCAGGCCGGCCAGCTAACTGGCGTCTGAGGCAGGCGTTTCAATCCATGGGAATGCAGAGTCCTCTCCCCATGCAAATCGAAACGTATCTTGAATGTAAATCAGGGCATTAGCTCCTCCTAATTTTTTAAAATTATTTTTCTATAATTGGCTAATAGCCTATATGGTATGTCAATGTGGACGATATGGCGATATTCAAGCTTACCATCTTCATCCTCAAGCAAATCACTTTGTCCATTTTATCCATTAGCCATTTTATATTGTGAAAACCCCCTTGACTGCTCAACAAGATTAGCTATGTAAAAACAGCAGAATAATGATTGTTTTGGTCTTGCTATGCACATATTGATGATTCAACATATATTAGTCTTCCCATGGGAGGATGGCGATTTGTTAAAAAAATACATGATTCTGTCCGCCATCATGCTCTCACCCTAAAACTAATTGTAGTTTATTTGTATAAACTGTTGAGTTCCATATTTAAACATAAGGAGCAGACACTGTCTTACTGTTACTTAAGCACTTAGTCGCTTTAACGGGGAAATTTAATCAGATTTAATAGGTCCCATTTCATGCCACTGCTTTTATGTCGTCTGTAAATATTTACTCTTGAGAGGGCATGTGCGCATGATGCTATTTTTAGTCTCGAGTCAAAGCAGCGCTGTTTTGGAATTTTGTATTTTAAAACTATTTGCCAAAAGTTGGATAGACAGAGCTTTGCAGAAAGCTATATGATAGTAATGTATTATACTAGTATTATAAATGCAACATTTGGTTTGATAGCCTAGGAAATGGCCTTATGACTGATATGCATGTTTTTTATCTCATTTTTCTCCAGTCTGCAGCAAGACGGGCAGGAACATCATGTGCAAACTGTCAAACGAGCACGACAACACTGTGGCGAAGAAACGCTAACGGGGACCCGGTGTGTAACGCTTGCGGTCTATACTACAAACTGCACAATGTAAGCAAAACAACAGCCTTTACATTATAGTAAGATATCTACTAACTTATCTAAGCATGTGTTGTCTTTCATATCCTTTCTTTTCTTCCTCACTTTTATTTCTTTCTTTTCATTTATTCTATCCTCCCATCTTTTTTTCTCTGTACATTCAAAGCTTATTTTAGATATTTTTTCTATAGTTCTTGAAATATTTATCGCAATCGTCCCCAATGTGAATTGTGGGGACACAAGCGATAAGAAATATAATTCATGTGATTTATTCTCAGTCACATGTACGAATCAAAATATATGAGAGAGCCGAATTAAGCCCCGTGCGTGCAGCTTGGCTTTTGAATATTAAAGAAGAGCTTAATTAAAATTCGATTAATTTTCAGACCGATCTTATTTCAGGCCTTTTGGTTACATCAGCGCCAGGGACTTGGAGTCCCCCTCTGACCACCAATCCGCCTGATTCGTTTTGGGGCGTGCTAGTTACTGCCTCACCACATCATTTCCCTTCCTCAATCTGAGGACCCCCAGGACCAGTTATCTCTCTCTCTCTCTCTCTCTCTCTCTCTCTCTCTCTCTCTCTCTCTCTCTCTCTCTCTCTCTCTCTCTTGCTGTCTCTCTCTCTCACGCACACACTCTGCGCCAAGATAGAGAGCTGCTGCGTAATTTATCTAGCAAAACCAAATATTATTATTATTATTATTATTATTATTATTATTATTATTATTATTATTATTATTATATATTTACTTATAGCCTATTCAACCTTGAAATGAGAGAGCTCGCCATTTCCCCCCCCCCTCCAGAGTTTATCTGATAGAGTATCCCTTATCCTGGCGCAGGGGAAATGTATAACCTATCCCGCTACACTCCCTCGCTTGTCACGCAAGTGCTCCCTGTTAAATCATTTCCCTATGTTGGTTTTGGCAAATTCTTTAAGACTGAAGAAAACGATTTTTATTCAGGTTATCAGAGAGAATAATAATATTTTCCAGTTACATATTATCTTTTGAACTGACCCGACCTCGGCTTAATTGCAAAATGTGTTTGTTTTGGTCAATTCAGATTTCTGTTGGGGCCTGCTCACATTTTACATGGTACATTATATGAAGCCTCTCTTCCCTCGTGCACAATGACTCCTAACCTGCACAGTGGCCACAGTGGCTGCACGTGACAGCAACCTAATGCTAACCTCAGAGACCTTGATAGCCTTTCCATTTTGAGACTGGCTGTAGGCTATAGTAAACGTGTATGGACATATTTATTGGATGCTTGTGAAAATAAAGTTGCCACAAAGATGTGACAGGCAGTGTTGACACCCAAATCAGTTTTTTGCTCCTTGACAATCTGAAATAATGTTCCTCAAAGTTCACTGATGTGTGAGTCAGGGTGTTTGCAGTGTGGTCAACCTGAGACCATTGCATATGGGTTGTGGTTGTTTTCAGGTTACTATAGGTGTGGGTATGAGGTTATGTACTGAATGCTCTGTGGTGGTCACTGAGTAAAGCTCTGAGTGTGTTGTGTTTTGTTTGATGCAATGGGCAGAGGCATAGGGCTTCGTTCGTGAGATGCATGGCATATATTTGAGCATCAAAGAGCACTAAAGCCTGGCCAGCTTTAGTTGGGCGCGCTGCATTTCAATGCCTAGCTAGCAGCTAGAAACAGAGAAGCCCTTCGCTTTTACCCTACGTCATATAGAGACAGTGAAACCACATCACTCAGGGGCCATAGCTCTTTGCCCTTTGTTAATCATCTGGGCCACTCTGTGCTAAAATATAGTCAGCGAAAAAGGCCAATCATTTCTCAAAGGAAGTGGTAGAAGTGAGGCGGTGAAATCCCATTTCCCATTTCCCAGGGAAGCGGTCCTAAAGATCAGGGAAGCAGCCGGCCTCATCCACCTCTCCTTGATAATCCTGCCCTGAGCTGGAATTCCATCATCCGGCTCTCATTCCCAGCTAAAACCTGTGCAGGAATATGGCAGCTCGGGCCATTTTGGCCGGCAGATGCCTATGCAGAAGGCTGCGATGGAGGGTGGAGGGTAGAGAGGCGAACTTGGCCGGCGACGGCAGTCGTCATGGCCATGTGTCTCATTGGTCGGCTGGTTAGGACGGTGGCTGCCAGGCTCTCTTTCTCTCTTTCTCTCACTTTCCCACTCTCTCTCATTCCATCTTTCCAAATCTCTCTATGTCTTTCCCTCTGTCTCCCTCTCCCTGGCATGGCAGTAGCCTAAGATCCAGCCCAGCTTAAGGGAATCAGCGTTTAAATCCAGCCAAACGCGGACTCGCCCTGACACTCACACACACACACACACCCTACTCTCCCCCTACCCCCTACCACTAACAATGGGACAGACAGATTTATTCTATAATGGGACTCCATTACATATCACAGTGTCCCCCAAACCCTGAGCTCGACCTCTTTTGAAATTAGATACGTATTTGTGTCGCCCCTCTCCAATTTTGTTTGTTTTGGTTTGTTTTTTGTTTGTTGGTGCAAATGCATTGACACAATTCAAATGCACTTTACAAGATACGAGTGATAAAGAGAGCTCAATGCTTGGATTTTAATTTCATTGTTTGTCAGCGTTTTTTCGCTTCATCAAAGTACATCAAAAAGCATGAACGCTGCGCTTTGATATTTTGGCTCAGTTCAACTCTGACTCATATTACTTTTTCTGCTCCTTCAACTTAAGTAACTCCTTGACGTCACTAACCTATGAAATAATA
This sequence comes from Coregonus lavaretus, assembly GCF_964263955.1. Taxonomy (NCBI): domain Eukaryota; kingdom Metazoa; phylum Chordata; class Actinopteri; order Salmoniformes; family Salmonidae; genus Coregonus; species Coregonus lavaretus. Next base: position 116,062 of record NW_028156199.1, on the reverse strand, counting down.
GTATTGAATAACTTGCTTGTTTTAACCCTGGTGCATTAACCCCATGTGTCTGTCTGTCCCCCAGATCAACCGACCTCTCACCATGAAGAAGGAGGGCATCCAGACCAGGAACAGGAAGATGTCCAGCAAGTCGAAGAAGAGCAAAAAGTCCCACGACAGCATGGACGACTTCTCCAAGAGCCTGATGGAGAAGAGCAGCTCGTTCAGCCCCGCCGCTCTGTCCCGCCACATGTCCTCCTTCCCCCCCTTCTCACACTCCGGTCACATGCTGTCCACCCCCACGCCCATGCACCCCTCCTCCTTCGCCCCTCACCCCCACTCCAGTATGGTCTCTGCCATGGGCTAGAAGACCCCAATGGTACCACCCACCTCCCAAAACCCCTCAATCAACAATTAACCCCCCCATCCTCTTACCCTCAGTTCTCTTAGCTTACCTGAATCTCAAGCTGAAAGATAACCAAACTGATCTCTGCTACCCATAACCAACCACTCTGCTCCATCACCAAGCCGCCTATGATCTGACCTCGGTGTGAGGGAGACAGGCTCTATGGGTCCTTGCTTTTGTTCAGTTGTATCTTTTTTCATCTTTATCAAGTGTATCTACTGCGATACTCAAAGCCTGGCAGACTGACTCAATGACTGAGGTTTTCTGACTCCTGGGGAGACCATTGTTGTTCTCCGACCTGGGAGAAAAGATCCTGAAGCTTCACCCACTCACTGACTGTGTCCTCCCAGCTGATAACCCCCAATCCGGAATCCCATTTGTGTGCAAAATGCCATTATTCATGGGAAAAGCAAAGATTATAAACAATCATTACAAAAGCTATTACATTTATGATGCCCCAGATTATAAACAATCATTATAAAAGCTCCAATTTATGATGCCCCCCCTCCCCTTCTCACCCTACTTCACACACCTGTATGACAGGACCCCCCCCCCCCCCCCCCCCCCGAGCCGTGAGAAGACGAGAGAAGATGAACTTTGAATATATTTGTACAAATTGTATGAAATACAGTACATTTAATGAAGACTTTTTAATTAAGTAAAATGCCCATGGGCAGCTAACGACAGAAGGGTACGAAGGATGCCTCTGCTTCCTGGATAGAGGGATGAGGAAAGGAAAGAACAGATAAAAGGACAGTTCACTTTCGCCTGCTGGAAAACGTGTTTGATGCATTAAGCTTGTAGAGAGTCTATTGTTCTGACTGCAGGCGTCTCTTTTTTGGATGTGCTATAGGTCTCGGGCTGTTGGTTTGTGTTCACATGCTAGCACATACACACACATATACACACATCATACTTTCACATACACAAACACACACACACTGCCACATTGGATAACCTGAAAGACTTTCTTCCGGCCCACAGATTATATGCATTGTGAAAAAAGTTCCTGTATTTGTTATTTGTATGTATAATTCAGAGTACCAAAAATACGAAAGAAACAAAGATGTAGAATTATTTCTTTATGTTATGCAGACTGAATGGTTGTAAAAATTTAATATTAATCACTAGTGTAAAAAATGACTGCTTTTTTGTTTCGTAATTTTTTTTCTTTTCTTTGAAAATAATAAACTAGTTTAATCTCTGTTGACATGTTAGCCTGTTGTTGCGATACTTATTTTGTTCTCTGGTGCGTTGTCGTCGTGTGATGTTTGACACATCATCACCCCACCCCACGCCTCTCCAGACCTGTCTGCAACACCCCAGGCCATTTTTACCCAGCATTCACAGCAGCAACTGACCTGACAGCTCTTGTGGTGAAGGACAAACAGGAAGTGCAGAAATAAACAGTGGCACTGTGACTGTAGGAGGACTCACGTAATTTCACAGCTAGACAGGCAGGCTAACTCTCACAATCACAACTGACCTGCACTTTAAATCTGTTCATAATGAAACAGAAAGCTTGGCAGAAATACTCCTGTACAGTTGAAGTCAGAAGTTTACATACACTTAGGTTGGAGTGATTAGAACTCGTTTTTCAACCACTCCACACATTTCTTGTTAACAAACTATAGTTTTGGCAAGTCGGTTAGGACATCTACTTTGTGCGTGACACAAGTAATTTTCCAACAATTGTTTACAGACAGATTATTTCACTTATAATTCACTGTATCACAATTCCAGTGAGTCAGAAGTTTACATACACTAAGTTGACTGTGCCTTTAAACAGCTTGGAAAATTCCAGAAAATGATGTCATGGCTTTAGAAGCTTCTGATTGATTGGCTAATTGACATCATTTGAGTCAATTGGAGGTGTACCTGTGGATGTATTTCAAGGCCTACCTTCAAACTCAGTGCCTCTTTGCTTGACATCATTGGAAAATCAGCCAAGACCTCAGAAAAAAAGTTGGTTCATCCTTGGGAGCAATTTCCAAACGCCTGAAGGTACCAAGTATAAACACCATGGGACCACGCAGCCGTCATACTGCTCAGGAAGGAGACGCGTTCTGTCTCCTAGAGATGAACGTACTTTGGTGCGAAAAGTGCAAATCAATCCAAGAACAACAGCAAAGGATCTTGAGAAGATGCTAGAGGAAACAGGTACAAAAGTATCTATATCCACAGTAAAATGTGTCCTATATCGACATAACCTGAAAGGCCGCTCAGCAAGGAAGAAGCCACTGCTCCAAAACTTCCATAAAAAAGCCAGACTATGATTTGCAACTGCACATGAGGACAAATATCATACTTTTTGGAGAAATGTCCTCTGGTCTGATGAAACAAAAATAGAACTGTTTGGCCATAATGACCATCGTTATGTTTGGAAGAAAAAGGGTGTGGCTTGCAAGCCGAAGAACACCATCCCAACCGTGAAGCACGGGGTTGGCAGCATCATACTGTGGGAGTGCTTTGCTGCAGGAGGGACTGGTGCACTTCACAAAATAGATGGCATCATGAGGAAGGAAAATTATGTGGATATATTGAAGCAACATCTCAAGACATCAGTCAGGAAGTTAAAGCTTGGTCGCAAATGGGTCTTCCAAATGGACAACGACACCAAGCATACTTCAACATTTGTGGCAAAATGGTTTAAGGACAACAAAGTAAAGGTATTGGAGTGGCCATCACAAAGCCCTGACCTCAATCCTATAGAACATTTGTGGGCAGAACTGAAAAAGCGTGTGCGAACAAGGAGGCCTACAAACCTGACTCAGTTACACCAGCTCTGTCAGGAGGAATGGGCCAAAATTCAACCAACTTATTGTGGGAAGCTTGTGGAAGGCTACCCGAAACGTTTGACCCAAGTTAAACAATTTAAAGGCATTGCTACCAAATACTTATTGAGTGTATGTAAACTTCTGACCCACTGGGATTGTGATTAAATAAATAAAAGCTGAAATAAATAATTCTCTCTACTATTATTCTGACATTTCACATTCTTAAAATAAAGTGGTGATCATAACTGACCTAAAACAGAGAATTTCTACTAGGATTAAATGTCAGGAATTGTGAAAAACTGAGTTTAAATGTATTTGGCTAAGGTGTATGTAAACCTCCGTCTTCAACTGTAGGTATCAGCTCGTTATTAGGAATCAGTCATGTTTCTGGAGAGAGCATGTGAAATTAGAATGTGTATTTGGTTTTTAGAATTCCATTGTTCTACAGTATGGAGCTGATTGGTGCGGTTATTAGTTGTCTCAGACAATTTAGTGAATTCACTTAAATCAATCTGATGAATTCAGATCCTCATGTAAAATAATAATTCTGAAATTCTTACATGCCACATTTCAAGTTTCTTAGCGTCCATGTGCTTTTTGACTACATAATGTCAATATTGCACCAATCTTAAAAAGCTGGTGAAAACCAGACACAGACATGATACAACAATAGAAAATACATCAATCACAGAGAGTAAAACAATATATTTGGTTGGAACAACTATTTCAATACATTTTATCATCAACACACCAAACCCATGTGTTGCCTACACAGCAACAGCAGTAAGATTTTATTTTGTCACAAGCAATTCAGCTAGTCCACCACATACTAGAAGGTGCTGAAGAGCAATTAATCATTTTCTCCCTTTCTTTTGAAAACCATGACTGTTTGAGTTTTGAATTGGAATATTGAAGAGGAACTCAGCATCAGTTTCGAACGCATTGTGGCTGAAGTTCCTCAACATCGCTCTCCTTCCCCATCAAGTGTAAAGCATATTCATATACACATATTGATATACATATAAGTATACATACAGTGCCTTTGGGGGGGGGGGGGGGGGGGATGGAATTGAGAGTGCATGAACGATGGTAAGAAGTAGCCATCATCTCAATAGTGTTATTATTGTCTGCTACTGTTACTGTATTGACTTCAATCACACTGTACTCTGCCAAAGGGAATGAGAGCTATGTGATTGAGGAACAAGGATGTAAAAGTACCGGTTTAGGTACATTAAATAACCAGAGCAAAAACATGCCTTTATTCTTAAATAGCCTACAAAATCATTATTTTCTTTATTTAAAAAAGTATGAAAATCATGTGATTTTTATCAAAGAGTGCATTGGGTTCGATTTGAAGTTAAATGTAATTCAAACAGCACACCATCTGTTCTGTGTTTGGGTTCCTAAGACATGCTTCAGCCTTCTTACAGCCAAGCTTTTTAGCATTATACTCACTCAACTGGATTCCACTTACCACTGTATACTACTGAGTTCTGTAGTCTTCGGTCACTGTCAAAATGTTCAAATAGCTTTGACAGCATAGTATTAGTATACATACAGTAATGATATATTGTAAGGCACACATATGCATTTATTTCTCACTTGGAAGATAAACCACATAGCATCAATGGGATGAACACTTGTTACTTCATCTAGACGTAGATCCTTTGAAACGATACCTTGGATCAACTCATTTGTAAAAACAGACATATTATACAAACAGATATACACAGTGGCAATTCAGAGAATACATGTTCCAGTCTCTACTCCAACTCCACCCCCTGTACTGCCCTTTTCTCTGACTTCACTTCAGCGAGGCCAAACAGAAGTCTACCAGCCATTGGCCATAATTTGTTTCTGACCCACTGTGTCCAATCAGGAGATTTGCTCCTGTGTTTTAACAGCGCAATTGAAGGAGGCAATGTAGGATGAGGATGAAAATTCTCTCTGTGTGTGTGTGTGTTTCTGTGTGTGTATGTGTGTATTAAGGGGATTGAGGTGAACCCTTGGCCTGTGGCGGGACCCCATGCCCCCTGGCCAACCTTTCACCTTGGCGCCGTGCTATGAGTGTCTGCCAAGGGTGACTGAAAGTCCACTGACAGACACAGGTGAGTAATATAAACAGATGTACTCCGACCCCTCTCCCCTCCCCCTCCTATTCTCCACTCTCTCACCTGATGGTTCTCCTTCTGTCTTACACCAGCTCACAGGCTGTCTCACAGGCCACAACTATCCTTTTCCTCCCTCATTGCTTTTCCTCTAGCACTCTTTTGTTACCTATTTTCTCTCTCTCTCTCTCTCTCTCTCTCTCTCTCTCTCTCTCTCTCTCTCTCTCTCTCTCTCTTTGTGTGGTTAGGGATGAGTCTCAGGTAGAGTAGGGATGGAGGCAGATGTGTCGTGGCAGGTGTTGATGTTCAGTAATGAGCTACTCTTAGGGATGAATCTGACCTATTCTGTGCCCCATGCCATGCTCCAGTGCTCTCCATCCATGTGTGACCATCTCTGGGGTACAAACAGGGTGAACCGGGGTCCACTGGAGGTCAGACGGAGCTCTGGGGGAGGTGTGTGTGTGTACTGAGTGAATGACTGAGTGAGTTAGTGTGTGTGTGTGTTTGCGTGTGTGTGGTTGAGTGACATTATATTCACACTAATTGGTGTCAGTGTTTCTAAACCTCTCTCTCGTGTTTTTGTACTGTGGATATTGTTGTATAACTTGTTTTCAGTATAAGCCCACAGTCAGTGTTGCTAGGGGGTTTTCTTTAGCAGTTTCAACTCATACAGTTGTCATGTTTTTTTTTGTTGCCTACCTGCTTTTTGTTGTCATTGTTTAGCCAAATGGTATGTGGTCTTGCCATTATGCTATTGGTGTTTCAGCTGTTGTTTTTCCATCAGGGTAGATCATTTGCATAATTCTTAATTTTGACTCCATATCACAGGAGGTTGGTGGCACATTAATTGGGGAGGACGAGCTGGTGGTAATGGCTGGAACAGAATCAGTGGAATGGTATCAAATACATCAAACATGGTTTCCATGTGTTTGATGCCATTCCATTAGCTCTGTTCCGGCCATTATTATGAGCTGTCCTCCCCTCAGCAGCCTACAGTGCTCCATACAGGCCTAATATTTCGTTTTTTATCTATTATTGTTAGATATACAGTGGAATTCGGAAAGTATTCAGACCCCTTCACTTTTCCACATTTTGTTACGTTACAGCCTTGTTCTAAAATTGATTAAAAATAAAAACAGAAATATCACATTTACATAAGTATTCAGACCATGTACTCAGAACTTTGTTGAAACACCTTTGGCAGCGATTACAGCCTTGAGTCTTCTTGGGTACAACGCTACAAGCTTGGCACACCTGTATTTGGTGAGTTTCTCCCATTCTTCTCTGCAGATCCTCTTAAGCTCTGTCTGGTTGGATGGGGAGCGTCGCTGCACAGCTATTTTCAGGTCTCTCCTGAGATTTTCGATCGAGTTCAAGCCCGGACTCTGGCTGGGCCACTCAAGGACATTCAGAGACTTGTCCCGAAGCCACTCCTGCATTGTCTTGGCTGTGTGCTTAGGGTCGTTGTCCTGTTGGAAGGTGAACCTTCGCCCTTGTCTGAGGTCTTGAGCGCTCTGGAGCAGGTTTTCATCAAGGATCTCTGTGTACTTTGCTCTGTTCATCTTTCCCTTGATCCTGACTAGTCTCCCAGTCCCTGCCGCTGAAAAACATCTCCACAGCATGATGCTGCCACCACCATGCTTCACAGTAGGGATGGTGCCAGGTTTCCTCCAGATGTGAAGCTTGGCATTCAGGCCAAAGAGTTCAATCTTGGTTTCATCAGACTAGAGAATCTTGTTTCTCATGGTCTACTAAGTTAGTCTATTCCTAGAAAACATTGAACCGCTGTAGTTTACAACAATTATAATTGTTATATTTGAGCGTTTCAGTGAAACGTAAGTGAGGGAGGCCCCGCTCTCTCGCTTTCCCAGATGTTTAGTTCATTTCATTCCGATCTCCTTTGCATTATTGAAGCCATTTTCTGTAGCCTGTCAACTATGTGTCTGTCTATCCCTGTTCTCTCCTCTCCGCACAGGCTATACAAACGCCTCACACCGTGTGGCTGCTGCCACTCTAACCTGGTGGTCCCTGCACGCACGACCCATGTGGAGTTCCAGGTCTCTGGCAGCCTCTGGAACTGCCGTTCTGCGGCCAACAAGGCAGAGTTCATCTCAGCCTATGCTACCCTCCAGTCCCTCGACTTCTTGGCGCTGACGGAAACATGGATTACCACAGAAAACACTGCTACTCCTACTGCTCTCTCCTCGTCTGACCATGTGTTCTCGCATACTCCGAGAGCATCTGGTCAGCTTGGTGGTGGCACAGGAATCCTCATCTCTCCCAAGTGGACATTCTCTCTTTCTCCCCTGACCCATCTGTCTATCTCCTCATTTGAATTCCATGCTGTCACAGTCACTAGCCCATTCAAGCTTAACATCCTTATCATTTATCGCCCTCCAGGTTCCCTTGGAGAGTTCATCAATGAGCTTGACGCCTTGATACAGTGGGGAGAACAAGTATTTGATACACTGCCGATTTTGCAGGTTTTCCTACTTACAAATCATGTAGAGGTCTGTAATATTTATCATAGGTACACCTCAACTGTGAGAGACGGAATCTAAAACAAAAATCAAGAAAATCACATTGTATGATTTTTAAGTAATTAATTTGCATTTTATTGCATGACATAAGTATTTGATCACCTACCAACCAGTAAGAATTCCGGCTCTCACAGACCTGTTAGTTTTTCTTTAAGAAGCCCTCCTGTTCTCCACTCATTACCTGTATTAACTGCACCTGTTTGAACTCGTTACCTGTATAAAAGACACCTGTCCACACACTCAATCAAACAGACTCCAACCTCTCCACAATGGCCAAGAACAGAGAGCTGTGTAAGGACATCAGGGATAAAATTGTAGACCTGCACAAGGCTGGGATGGGCTACAGGACAATAGGCAAGCAGCTTGGTGAGAAGGCAACAACTGTTGGCGCAATTATTAGAAAATAGAAGAAGTTCAAGATGATGGTCAATCACCCTCGGTCTGAGGCTCCATGCAAGATCTCACCTCGTGGGGCATCAATGATCATGAGGAAGGTGAGGGATCAGCCCAGAACTACACGGCAGGACCTGGTCAATGACCTGAAGAGAGCTGGGACCACAGTCTCAAAGAAAACCATTAGTAACACACTATGCCGTCATGAATTAAAATCCTGCAGTGCACGCAAGGTCCCCCTGCTCAAGCCAGCGCATATCCAGGCCCGTCTGAAGTTTGCCAATGACCATCTGGATGATCCAGAGGAGGAATGGGAGCAGGTCATGTGGTCTGATGAGACAAAAATAGAGCTTTTTGGTCTAAACTCCACTCGCCGTGTTTGGAGGAAGAAGAAGGATGAGTACAACCCCAAGAACACCATCCCAACCGTGAAGCATGGAGGTGGAAACATCATTCTTTGGGGATGCTTTTCTGCAAAGGGGACAGGACGACTGCACCGTATTGAGGGGAGGATGGATGGGGCCATGTATCGCGAGATCTTGGCCAACAACCTCCTTCCCTCATAAAGAGCATTGAAGATGGGTTGTGGCTGGGTCTTCCAGCATGACAACGACCTGAAACACACAGCCAGGGCAACTAAGGAGTGGCTCCGTAAGAAGCATCTCAAGGTCCTGGAGTGGCCTAGCCAGTCTCCAGACCTGAACCCAATAGAAAATCTTTGGAGGGAGCTGATAGTCCGTATTGTCCAGCGACAGCCCCGAAATCTGGAGAAGGTCTGTATGGAGGAGTGGGCCAAAATCCCTGCTGCAGTGTGTGCAAACCTGGTCAAGACCTACAGGAATAGTATGATCTCTGTAATTGCAAACAAAGGTTTCTGTACCAAATATTAAGTTCTGCTTTTCTGATGTATCAAATACTTATGTCATGCAATAAAATGCAAATTAATTACTTAAAAATCATACAATGTGATTTTCTGGATTTTTGTTTTAGATTCCGTCTCTCACAGTTGAAGTGTACCTATGATAAAAATTACAGACCTCTACATGCTTTGTAAGTAGGAAAACCTGCAAAATCGGTAGTGTATCAAATACTTGTTCTCCCCACTGTAAGTTCCTTTCCTGAGGATGGCTCACCCCTCACAGTTCTGGGTGACTTTAACCTCCCTACGTCTACCTTTGACTCATTTCTCTCTGCCTCCTTCTTTCCACCCCTCTCCTCTTTTGACCTAGGATATAGGATTCTTGTTGTGAGGCATTCTTAAGAGCAGCTGAAGCTGTAGTACACTACACTGTGAAGTGTTTGCTAGACAGTTTATTCTAGCTTTTCTGGATCCTTTTGTATGTGTTCAAGTTGACTACTGAACTCTGAACACCTTGCATTAAATAAAACACCTAACTTACCTGAAAGACTGTCCATCACGTTCCATTACATTACACATAAGAGTCAGTGGACGAAGGCGTCTTCTGTAGGGGGAAGTTTTGTTAAGATCCCCGACACTCAGTCTGAACATTATCTTTCATATCAGCAATAAATACTTTTCAAGGTTAAATTAATAATAACCAAAAGGTTAAATTGAGACACACCTTGATAGGGTTAGCGTTAGTGTTCCCACATGACCATATCTCCATGTTACAGCGCATGTTTACGGAACACAGACGGAAGACAAGAGGCGACAACCAGTGCTAATTAGCTATCTAGCATGCTCCGAACACCTGTGTGTAAGGGTAACTTGGGAAGTGTAGTTTTAAAATTAAAAATAAATAAATTGGTCATTTAGCAGACGCTCTTATCCAGAGCGACTTACAGGAGCAATTAGGGTTAAGTGCCTTGCTCAAGGGCACATCGACAGATTTTTCACCTAGTCGGCTCAGGCATTAGAACCAGCGACCTTTCGGTTACTGGTACAACGCTCTTAACCACTAAGCTACCTGCTGCCCCAGTCGGATGGAGGCACCCATGGTTGTATGGGTCTGTGCCGAACTGCTACAGTAGGTGTATCTTTTTTATTTGAAGGATTGAAGATAAGGGCCATATGTATCGATAGCCATATCCCAAGCAATAGTTATGGACGTTTCTAAACGTTAAAACACAGCGTAGGGATTGTAGTTCACATGAGGCAGTCGAAGCTAATGGCTGAGAACTGTAGGGAGAAGGCAGAATGCCGCCTAGAGTTTTTGAGTGCTAGTTATTTGCTACGGTGTGTGCATGGCCGGCGTAAAAGGTGCAAAAGACCTCAGCTGGCTGCCTTTTTCTGTGATTGAACGGCATATTTCAGCACATTTGAGGACAATTGAACGAATTCAAATCCAAAGTTAGCAAATTATAGTTCAACAGCTTATATGCTGTATAGTTGCTTAATTCTCTACTACCTGATGAAAGTAAACAAATAGTTTTCCTATACAACAATCTAGTTTAGGCCATGCACATGAACATTGATGTAGGCCTAAAAGCTAGCTATAGGCCTATGAAAGCCATAACATAACACGTATGATGTTTGAAAACACAACAGTGTTACATGTTCTTGTTGATGCCAGCAGTGTATGGTAGATATGCAGATTTTGGAATTGTGTTGCTGCTATGTACAGTGGGGAAAAAAGTATTTAGTCAGCCACCAATTGTGCAAGTTCTCCCACTTAAAAAGATGAGAGAGGCCTGTAATTTTCATCATAGGTACACGTCAACTATGACAGACAAAATAAGAATTTTTTTCTCCAGAAAATCACATTGTACGATTTTTAATGAATTTATTTGCAAATTATGGTGGAAAATAAGTATTTGGTCAATAACAAAAGTTTCTCAATACTTTGTTATATACCCTTTGTTGGCAATGACACAGGTCAAACGTTTTCTGTAAGTCTTCACAAGGTTTTCACACACTGTTGCTGGTATTTTGGCCCATTCCTCCATGCAGATCTCCTCTAGAGCAGTGATGTTTTGGGGCTGTCGCTGGGCAACACAGACTTTCAACTCCCTCCAAAGATTTTCTATGGGGTTGAGATCTGGAGACTGGCTAGGCCACTCCAGGACCTTGAAATGCTTCTTACGAAGCCACTCCTTCGTTGCCCGGGTGGTGTGTTTGGGATCATTGTCATGCTGAAAGACCCAGCCACGTTTCATCTTCAATGCCCTTGCTGATGGAAGGAGGTTTTCACTCAAAATCTCACGATACATGGCCCCATTCATTCTTTCCTTTACACGGATCAGTCGTCCTGGTCCCTTTGCAGAAAAACAGCCCCAAAGCATGATGTTTCCACCCCCATGCTTCACAGTAGGTATGGTGTTCTTTGGATGCAACTCAGCATTCTTTGTCCTCCAAATACGACGAGTTGAGTTTTTACCAAAAAGTTCTATTTTGGTTTCATCTGACCATATGACATTCTCCCAATCCTCTTCTGGATCATCCAAATGCACTCTAGCAAACTTCAGACGGGCCTGGACATGTACTGGCTTAAGCAGGGGGACACGTCTGGCACTGCAGGATTTGAGTCCCTGGCGGCGTAGTGTGTTACTGATGGTAGGCTTTGTTACTTTGGTCCCAGCTCTCTGCAGGTCATTCACTAGGTCCCCCTGTGTGGTTCTGGGATTTTTGCTCACCGTTCTTGTGATCATTTTGACCCCATGGGGTGAGATCTTGCGTGGAGCCCCAGATCGAGGGAGATTATCAGTGGTCTTGTATGTCTTCCATTTCCTAATAATTGCTCCCACAGTTGATTTCTTCAAACCAAGCTGCTTACCTATTGCAGATTCAGTCTTCCCAGCCTGGTGCAGGTCTACAATTTTGTTTCTGGTGTCCTTTGACAGCTCTTTGGTCTTGGCCATAGTGGAGTTTTTGGAGTGTGACTGTTTGAGGTTGTGGACAGGTGTCTTTTATACTGATAACGAGTGGACAGAGGAGCCTCTTAAAGAAGAAGTTACAGTTCTGTGAGAGCCAGAAATCTTGCTTGTTTGTAGGTGACCAAATACTTATTTTCCACCATAATTTGCAAATAAATTCATTAAAAATCCTACAATGTGATTTTCTGGTTTTTCTTTTCTCAATTTGTCTGTCATAGTTGACGTGTACCTATGATGAAAATTACAGGCCTCTCTCATCTTTTTAAGTGGGAGAACTTGCACAATTGGTGGCTGACTAAATACTTTTTTCCCCCACTGTAAGTCTATTCTGTTGTGTAATACCAAGTACCACTGCCAAACCTGAAAGTTATTCAATAGGCTACATTGAGCCAGGTACTGTTTAGATGGTTCCTCACATCATACCATTGTGTTGCCCACATCACCAAGGCATGACCTCAGGGAAAACATAAAGGCTTTTGTTTTGTAATTTTTCTTCACTCCATCACACTGGCATCAGTTCAACCATGTCACCTCCTGATCACTCCAAAGGAATGTGATTTATGAATAGTGAAGAAAACATGCATGAGGATACTTGTTTCAATGTAACAAACTGATAATGCAGGTGGTGGTGAGTTCATGTCTTTTATAAAGATTGTTCTAGCTAGCCCCTCCAATATGAATGTTTTCACCCTAGCCAAAACATGTGATGAATGCATGTCTTACAGTGGGAGTTCTCTCACTTCTACAAGCTTTGTTCATGTCCCCCTCACCACTTTGTAAAGGGCTGTCATGTGCTTCATTGTCTTCTTAACAATCGTACATTTGAACCATAATCTCCCGTCAAAACATTGCAGATAAAATATAATTATCTCCTTTTGTGAGGTGCCTTCAGGCTCCTTTGGCCGGCCTAGCAGACAACGTGCCTAAACCCTCATCATCCCACACACACAACCGATGACTGCAGCGAGTCAGCCAGCCTGCTTGATGGGAGAAACATTAACCTACGAAGTAAAACGCTCTAGATATTTGTGTGTGAACGTGTGGGTGTGTGTGTGAGGCTGTGTGTGTCCAAATACACACTAAACATTCCCCTGTTGACACAGCTTATTTAAATTAAAAGAAAATATTCAATTTCTTCTTTGTGTGACAAACACTGAGTAGGAACTGGAGAGGATGGTTGAGGACTGGCTGTAGACTAGACGTAAAGATGGTGGAGCAGGCCCACATGTGACTGACAGAGAGAGAGAGAGAGAGAGTGAGAGCGAGAGCGAGGGGGGAGGGTAGCCTGAGGGGAAGGGCATCTTGTGGAACACTGGAGGCAGTACCGTGTTAAAGTTCACAAGTTCACCAGGGGAGCACCTAAGAGGAACGCACCCTGGTCTGTGACAGGTGTGTCAGGGGGAGTGAGTGACGACTGGAGAGGTGAGGGGTGGAGAAACGGAGTGAGTTAGGAGTGTGGAGAGAGAGAGAGAGAGAGAGAGAGAGAGAGAGAGAGAGAGAGAGAGAGAGAGAGAGAGAGAGAGAGAGAGAGAGAGAGAGAGAGAGAGAGAGAGAGAGAGAGAGAGAGAGAGAGAGAGGGAAAGAGTTGGTGGGGGCCTGGGGGTATAAGTTAGTATTTTAGGGGAGAATGCGGGTTGAGGTGAGATGTGTCTAACTCCTCCTGTGCTTCTCTCTCTCTCCCTCCCTCTCTCTCTCTCCCTCTCTCTCTCTCTCTCTCTCTCTCTCTCTCTCTCTCTCTCTCTCTCTCTCTCTCTCTCTCTCTCTCTCTCTCTCTCTCTCTCTCTCTCTCTCTCTCTCTCTCTCCATCTCTGTCAGGTGGAGAGGATTCCCTAAGGCTCCAAACAGGCCTGAAAAGAGGAACATGTGTGCCATTGTCCCTGAGAACGCCTCAAACAGGCACACACAACACCTGTAAAACCATACACACTGGCAACCCCCTGAAAACACTACCCCCTTCCACCACACACACAAGTAATCCCATCATATACTTCACAAATCTTGATGACTCTTCCTATTATCATCGGTACCTAAAGTGCCATTTATGAACTCATCCTTCTAGCTCGACTCCCTCCATGTTGTCAATGCCTGTGTAGCATAGCGTAGCCCATCGAGCTATTCCTCACAGTACCAGCATAATATACCCCATCTACGTATTTTTCAAATGTCACACTTTCTGATAACATATGCCCTGTTGATCATTTTTAACAGACACCCGTCTCTCAGAGCCCTCCTCAAACCCATCCTCACCTGTAAAAACCACAAACACAATTTGCATGGGCCCGCCTCCAGAATTTCCCAACATAAACCAGGCCCTTCATTTTCTAACTGTGGTGCATTCCACGTTCACCTGTATGACACCTTTAAGCCAGTCACAGCCCCACAGACAGACATATCAAACTGTTGTTGATGTTTTCTTCATTGTTTGTGTGTTGGTTTGGCAGCAGTGTTCAGGGACATCCATTAAGTTGGGTTTGATAGGGACAGGATCTTGGCACAGGACGGCCTACCTGGGAGGGGGTGTTTGATGTGTGTGGAGCGTCTGGCAGCGCCTCTCTTTATCAACGTTTAGGCATGCATTAATTATCACGTACACTGAGAGTGAATGGAGGCTAGATACATTAGACCACTCATACAGGATTTGTGTGTGCACAGGTGGATGTGTATTTGCTTTTGTGTAGTCATTGTATTATATCGTAGCTTTTTAAAGTTTATCATATAGTATGGTCTTATGTTAATATATGATGAGGTAATCAGCGTGTTTTTCAGTAAACTGGCCTTTCAGTGTGGACATTAGTATCAAGACTTTCTGGATAGGTGTGTGTATGTGTGTGTATACACTCCCAACAGAAAGTGTAACTGACAGGGTAACCTCTGTGTGTGTTCGTTGGCTGCCCAGAGCCTGCGGCTGTTTACATAGAACTCTGCCATAGTTCCAACTGTAGTCTAGGATGTCACATGTCATTGACTCCCAGCAGCCAATCAGACAAGCCTTTTTAAGTAAATACGGTATTCCTGCTGAGGACATCCGTTTACTACCATCTTGGAATCTTGAGTAGTTATCTACACTACAGCACCTGAGGAAGTCACAGGAATGATCAGGGAAGTGACTAAACACATTAGTGCAACCCTCATACCTCCCTCCCCGCACAGACCCACACACATACACATGCTACCTACTGTAGCTCATTAGTGGCTAATCCAGAAAGCCATCTCTTTCCTGATTGTAGAGTCAATCTATTCCTGCGTGCTCATCCTCCATGGCCAATGCATTTCATAGAGGAAACAGTGATCAGGGATCTCAGTATAGATATATTGATACTGTATATTGTGTTTCTTCATTATTAGCTGAGGAAGTGTGTGTTTGTATACATATTTAGCTGTGTGAGTCTCTGTGTTTGTTCTAGGACAGTTTTGTTGGGGTTGCTTGGTGGATGTTGCTGAGGGTCTCTGTCTGAATGTGTCCTGCCCTAAATGTCCTCTCACCCTCACCACTCACCCCTCATCCCCCTCATGTCCCTCTGGAATCCCAGTGAGTGTTTGGACTGGAGGCGGGGAGCGGAGACTGCTCATGTTTTCATAGCAAAAGCTCTTTCCTGAGGTAATGGTGGCCTGGGTTGACCACTGCCTGCTACACAGCAAGAGAGCAGCAGCTGCCTGGAGAGGGGTTAAGGCTGGCCTCAGATCAGATCTCCTTTACTTTAATCATAACGTTCACCGTTAGGAATATTCAGTAACCTATGATCCTGGACCAGTTGTTATAGGAGCCACATCTCTTGCTTTACCTGCTGAGCTCAGGTGGGCAGTGGGCAACAGTACAATGATGAGACATTAGGGGGAGAGAGGGAAGTGACTGGTGTTGCTATGGTGATATGGACTGTAATGAAGGGTGGGACATAACCCTACTACTACTACTAAGGAAAGGGTACTATATAAGCACATACAATCATCAGCCTTACAAAACAGGCTACATGGTCCAATGGAATTTGGCCTCAGTCCCTTGTTATAGCCTGTGAAGTACCAGAGATCGGGTGGGTTGGGTATTTATCAACGTAATGAGTGATTTGACAGAGTGGAGTGAAATGAACTATCCGAAGTGCTTGGCTGGGACACTGCAGTGACCCTGTCCTAAGGAAGTTAGTGGCAAATTGGGGGTTTAACTCAGAGAGGAAAGACTTTAGGTTGAGGCTCTAATTTGCTAAAGTGCTCCCCTAAATGCCAAGGCGCTACCTATACCAGACCTTGAACTTTAGTCTACATCACAACACAAGGCTATACACTCTATCTTTAGCTTCTTGACCCCTGACTGCACTCTCATAGGTCTACTCAAGGAAACTACAAATGTACACTACAAGACCACTTAACTGTAGTATTTCTCTAGATTAAGATTTGTCCTTAGAGCTGTGCTTTGTATGTGACCTCTTGGCTTTGGTCCCTAATGGTTTATTCAGGCTATATGTAGGGTTCTCCCATTGGACAAATCTGGTTGTGGCTCATCAACACATAAACAGTTGTAATGGAATTGATTCCACTTCTGCTCATGGGAACACTGCAGAGCAAGGGGAGCCGGGTACACACACACACACAAGCACACGCGCACACACGCGCACACACACACACTATATGCCGACCGAGTCTCCAGGCCCATCAGAGCCTCAGCGCCCCAATGCACACTGGGTTGTGTAAGAGAGGAGCGGATGAAAAGCGGGAATGCACTCCTGTCAACACCCGAGCCAAACTAGACAGCGTTTGTTTATTTAAACGACTCCCAATCGCTAGCCGTGAACCAGGAAGCAGCAGGTGCCTCGGTCTAATGGCAGGCAGAAACAGTACAGTTCACAGTGGATAAACAGGTTGAGATGGGGTGAGGGTGAGGGAGGGTAAGAGAAGGGGGATATGGGGAAAGCTTATTTTCCCCAAAACAATCACCTCTTGGAAGAGGGATTAGGCCTCCCTGACCAGTTTAGTGTCAAATGTGTAAGTTGGTTGTTGTTTTTGTTGCTGGTGTTGGTTGTTGTTATATTTTGGCTGCATTGAGAAGGTTGGCCGGTGGTGGTGTTGGCAGGCCTGAGGGTGGATAGGGGAACAGTCAGGGGAGGAGGAGAGGGGGAGAGAGGGGTCCTTTGTTGGGTGCAGTTTGGGCTCAAGTCTCCCTTGTGGCTCTGTTACTCTCCACTGCCCTGGCGCTCTGTCCTGTACACATCCCATCCATGTCAGGATAAATCAGCTTTTTCCTTCTATTGTTCCCTTTCTTCCATTCCTCCTCTTTGGTCCTCCCTCTCTTTCTTTGTTTTTTGTTGTTGTTCAATGTCTGAAAGGCAATCACATTGCCTTTGCATTAACACTTCTGTGGCCAAGCCTTGAGGATGATCTGTTACGGCTTTATTCCCAAATATCCTCAATCGTTCTTTCTTGAGCTCCACCATAAAAACCAAATATTTTCCTCTTCTCACTTTATCCTGGGACAGCACCACCCTCAAACCATGGGAGACGACCTAACCTATCGCCTTAAGCTTATGAAGCTAATAACTGACATGATTATAACCTGAAATGTTTCATATTTATATTCAGTTGTATAATGTGGTGGAACACCTCTGTGGTTTCTCCCACTCTTAGCTCTTACTCAACAAGCCAGGTGGAGGTTGAGGTGTGCCTGGGGGCAGGTAAGCTGAAGGGGAACAGGCGGAGGGAGGGGGGTGGGGAGGCGGTTTCAGGTGACCAGTTTTACCTGGGACTGACTCCAGCCTGTCCGGACATGCAGGGGAGAGCCGCTCAGAACAGCCTGTGGGGAAAGAGAGAGAGCGAGAGAGAGAGAGAAAGGTGGATGGGGAAAAAAGCTTGAAAATACTCCCACAGAATTTCCCAGAGATCTCCTCTTTGGCCTGTTTCCCCATCTCTCTCGCTTTTTTCCCTCTTCAGTTCTCCTTTATCACTCTACCTCCATCACTCTCTCACTCTTTCTTCTCCTCCTCTTCAAACCGTCATCTCCCTGCCTTTCACTAATCACTTGTTTCCCCTTTGCCTCCCTCCCTCTTTCTCTCTCTCTCTCCCTCCCTCTCTCTCTTTCTTTCTCTTTCGCTGAGGTAATTTTTTTGAATTCCATACTGATTAAATTGTTCCTGTAATTGTTGGCCTTGAGAAACAAAACTGAAAAAGTCCCACATACCAAAGAACCGCTGGATAAATATAGTCGGACAGCCCAGACATTTTTGCAGCTCTCTCCGTTTGCTAGCTTCGTCTGGCGGTGACGGCAGGCCGTTTGCTATTGTCTGTATTTTGGACGCGTGGGGATTAATCTGCTGTCAGAGTTGAGTGGTGTTACGGAGGGGGAGATTGCAGACACAGTACTCCCAGTCCAATGACTCAGAGTCCAACCCAAACAGACGTGTCCTCAAACATAAGGGATACCCCATTGTCCCATTGTTTGAATACACTGTGTGATTATGGCGGAAGGTAGCCTAGCGCTTAAGAGCGTTGGGCCAGTAACCATTCTGCCCTTGAGCAAGGCAGTTAAGCCTCAACAACTGCTCCCTGGGTGCCGATCATGTGGATGTTGAATAACGGCTAACATGTTTTTCTACAACAGAGGGCCTCATAAACCTTAATGTGAAACAGCCTCTTATAGTTGGGCTACATGTTTGGCAAGAGTCAGTTTATTAGCTGTGGGGGTGGAAGGGATTGTTTCAAACATGTTTGTTTTCTTTCACTTGGAGGCTGGGAGAGAATGGGTCTAGTGTTTATATTACAGTTTCCTTGTAGCAGATTTGCATAAAGACCAGTTCCATGAGTGCTTTCATATTTGCTCATGATGACAGATCTAAAGATGCATTTCCAATAAGCTGGACTATAGCCGTCTGTGAGTCAACACTCAACAGTAACACAATGTTTGCATTAGTACTCTCTCAAACACTCCCTGTATTCAAACTACTGGCTTCCCAGTTTCGTATTTTCTCTTTCACACATGTATTCCATGCCATTTGGATTGTAGGCTATATGCTTCAACAGCACAGAGAAGGTTCAGCTCACTGGCAGGGAGGCAGACAGGCAGGGAAGGGAAACTGAACTCTCCATCACCCGGAACAGGATGCCTTGCAGGCAGCGCTGCTCTGCTGAAAGGGGATGGGGAGGGGGGATATTTATGGCTTATTAGCAAATGTCCTACAGGACAGGTAGAGTGCCTAGAGTACCCAGAGTTCCCCCTCTCTAGACTAGGTTTGGGTCCCAAATTGCACCATATTCCCTATATAGTGCACTACTTTGACCAGAGCCCATAAGGGCTTTTTTCGGGGAACTGTGGTTTGAAGAGCTGTTTTGCAATCGTTCCCGTGATGCAGTTTAACAGGGGGCTGTCAGTACACAGGTAATTATAGCTCTCAGACTGAAACTGTGGAAGGTGCTTCTCCTCCAGTTCTACCGTTTCTCCCTCTCTCCCTCCTCCCTCCCTTTGTCCCTCCTTCCCCCTGTTTTTGTAATACCCTGAAATTGAAACTGGTAATGAAATGCCTGCTGTGGCCAAGTGAGGTAAAAATATCTCAGCATTAGTGTCAATTAGCCACAATTCAGATCAAATGGCAGATGATTTTCCATTTTTACAGATCATCATCCATGCAGCAGGAAATGGGCTTTTAGGGTCGTAGAATCGTTGCCCCATTATGATTTACTTCTGAGTGATGAGAAAGCTATGGAGACTATAGAGTCTGCTACTTTATCCATCTCTCTCTCTCTCTCTATTGCGCTCTCCATCTTTCTCCCTCTCTCTCATGGTAATTCTATGGAATCCACCAACGTTCTGTAGTGTTAACACGTATCTTGCACCATCTCACACCCACCCCTCCTGATCCCGGATATACCCTGGTAGTTACAGTTTCTTTCTGTGAAACGATACTCAAACCTGTCCTCACCTTTTGAACCTCTGTGACTCCACTTCTAGGAAGACTGTCTGTTTAGTCTCTGCCCCTCCTCTTTAAATACAGGTAGAGATGTGCTCTGATGGGTGATTAGCATGCTTAATGATAATGGATGGACCTTTGTGACGGGGCCTCATTGCTCACCATTGACTCTCCTGTTATTGCTTGTCTACCTTGTCTTTCCAATGGAAATACAGCAGACATGCCTACAGGCCTAGATTTGACTAGGGTTGTGGGGTTGGGGCCTTTCTCTCTGATGTCATTTTTATGATGTAGTTTCAAGGACATTTGTGTCAGGCTTCTTTACAACATTTTTGTAATCCATGTTTTCTTCACCCCCCCCCCCCCCCCCATTCCTTGATGTTATTGGCTGAAAGGTTTTTAAGGTGTTGTGTCTCCTCCATTGACATAGTAGTAGCCTACTCTGCTATACTATGTCAGAACAGCAGTGGAATGTATGGTCTTACGGCCATAAGGGGACTGTAATGGTCTCTCAAATCAATGTCAGAGGCTGTTTGGATTTAATTAGTGGCCCCAGAACAGGTTCTCCATGTGAGTGCATCCACTTAGGGGCCCCTCATTGGATTTTAACATCCACAATGGAAAGACTGAAGCGTCAATCCTAGTAATCCTATATCTACGCTGGCTGGCCTGTCCCCTGGGGGCAATGCTACTCACAGCTCCATACGTTAAAGTGTTGTATGTGTGTGGCTTGTGTGTTTGTGTGTTTACCATGCATGTGTGTTTTTTAAGTGTGTCTTATAGTGTGTTTTTGCATCTGTGTTTATATGCCTGTGTGTGTGTGTGTGCAAATGTCTGTTAAAGTGAGTGAGTGTGGCAGGCCTCAGTCTCTTTGCGGGGAGTGAATTGATTGACTAGCGAACTGTGTGTCCCCTGGGTGTTTTTGAGGAGCTTGTTGTCTCTGTTTTGTGGCTTCACAATAGGCCTGTGTGTGCAGGGGTGGGATGTGTGTGTATGTGTGTGTGGGTGGGATGAGTATGAGTGTTTGTGTATGTGCGTGTGTGCGCATGGATGGTTGTATGAGTGAACAGACTTGCTACAGGGCCTGTGTATGTGTATATGTGCACCTGTGTTTACTACACACCAACGGCTAAAAACAACGTGGATTTTTCCCCACCTCCTTCACTTTGGGTAATTCCAGTTTCCTTCTAGGAAGAGCGTCATGATCGTAATGATGATGTAAAATCAACAGGGGACATTCTAGCTTATTCCAAAGCTCAGTCAATCAGGCATCACAGGTAGGCAGTAGGCACAGTTAGACGTGATGACAGAGTGATTCATTAATGTGTCACAGGGACGTTCCAGTGATCTAGTCTGATATGCCTCTCTGATTGAACTCAGTATCGTGTCTCGGAATGTCATTTCAGCTATTGTTAGGGTACCTGTGAGAGATGGAGTATCTACCTGGACAGGTGTGTTAGAGGCCCAGCCTGGACAGCTGACTGGCCATTAGCATTGGGGGGTCTCTCCTCCCCGCTCCCGCTCCTCTTCCACTCCTCTCTCTCTGCTGGACCGGTCCAGTGTGTGAGTGACCGCAGAGGTTTGGGCTAGCGAGGGTTAGAGGGACCAGGGAAGAAAGGTGGGATTGATGTGATATGAGGGACGGGTCCTGTAGCATCTGGCCATCTGCTCATTAGGTCCCCCAGAGCCATAATGGACGCCTCCCCCTCTACCCTCCACACTGGCTGAAGACCCATAATGGACACCCCCCACCAGCCCTTAGGGGTGCCCCTCTGGGACCCAGTAGTTGGAGGTTGTGCAACTGGATAATGGCTCCATTTAAGGCCCCATTCACAGTGCAGGTTGGAGCTGGGGACTGAGGAGCTGTGGGGTCGTGGGGGGTCGCCGGGTGCTCACCGCCAGACAGTAGTTAAATCTCTACTGCGACGATGACCACAATCACTCAACTTGCTACCTGTTCGCTGTCGATGTGGAGACAGGTGTAAAAAGGGAGGGGTCAGAGGTCAGGTGAGAGGAGAGGAGTGCAGGTGGTGGTTGGTGGTCGTGGGTTTGGTGGTCTGTGACTCAGATTTAGGTTACCAGTAGGGGAAGTGACACTATAGAGGGACGCTTGTTCATATTTAGCAAAGCAAACCAAACATGATTCAATCTGAGGGTCGCTGCATTGCTGCGTTTGGAACAAGGGAACATAAAGGAAAGGAGGAATCTGGGCCCTTTGTGACTAGCAAGATAAAGGGAAGCATAGACACACACACACACACACACACACACACACACACACAAACACCTGGCGAGGACAGGACAGGTGTGCTGGAGGGAAAAAGGACTCTGAGAGCAGAGGAAGCTACTGGTACGTACTGGAATGCTAAAATAGGAGTCAGCAATGCAGAGAAGTCATTGGTTGATGTGCTTCCTATTCGCTGCAGGGTATATGCAACATTAACATGATCTATTTTCATTCCAGTTTTAAACACATGCATGCTTACACACAGACATTCCATTCACATACGTATTCTATAGGTCCTCTTGCGCACACACACACAAACACTGTCACGAGAATTTCTATCTCTAATTCAACCTAAGCTTGAATCATTACCAGGGGTTGTAAGGCCCTGGTTTTAATCATCAGGTCCACAACCAGCAAGAATGATCTGTATTTTTATTCATGGAGAGCTCTGGCGCCCAAAACCCATACATACTGTTTTATACCCCTTGACACACAAAGGCACTTTGCTCCGCCCACCTTTAGGAGGCTTTCTTAAACAGTTTCCGCCTTCTCCTTCACCCTGGAATGTTTAGTCCCGCCCCCCTCTGTTAGTGGGTTGACACTACATTATAATTCTAACACCGTTTACACATTTATACTGTATTTGGGGTGAAATCCTTTAGTCATTATTCTTAAAATATAAATTAATCTATCAAACACACACATACACAATCACACATACTGAATGGTTGACGTGAAATGCACATGCTAATAAATCACTGTGCAGTTGAAGTGGAGTGCATTGGGGACAGATTTTTGGCACGTGTATATTTAGATCATTTTCATACAGAAAGTTTCTATTGGGATCAAGCCTGTAGAACACTACTACATTCACCAAGAGTATTTGCATAACATGTATGATGACCATTAATCAGATTTCTTCCCAGTGTGTTAATTTTTCTTTAAAGCACGTGTCAAACTCATTCCACGGAGGGCCGAGTGTCTGCGGGTTTTCGCTCCTCCCTTGGACTTTGTTGATTAATTAAGGTCACTGATTAGTAAGGAACTCCCCTCACCTGGTTGTCTAGGTCTTAATTGAAAGGAAAATCCAAAAACCAGCAGACACTAGACCAGGGTTCTTCAATTCCGGTCCTGGAGGGCCGAAACACTTCTGTTTTTTATTTCTACCTGGTAGTTAATTGCACTCACCTGGTGTCCCAGGTCTGAATTAGCCCCTGATTAGAAGGAGAGGATGAAAAACAGAGGTGTTTCGGCCCTCCAGGACCGGATTTGATGAACCCTGCACTAGACCCTCCATGGAATGAGTTTGACACCCCTGCTTTAAAGCAACAATACCCATTTCTCTACAAACTCTGTGGACTGTCTTTAGTAAGACGTATTCTAGCTTCTAGCTCCTCAGATTCTGACATTGCTCGTTCTGATATTTCTTAATTCCTTTCTTTTTGGACTTTTTGGATTATGTGTGTATTGTTATTGTATTTCTAGATATTACTGCACTTGGAGCTAGAAACACAAGCATTTTGCTGCACCTGTTTTTAACATCTGCAAATCTGTGTACGCAACCAATAAACTTTGATTTTATTTATTATTGCATTGTCTGAATCATACTAGCACATTGTTACAAAAAATATTAAACTACTCACTCACTCTGCAACACTGCACACGCGCACGCACGCACACACACACACACACACACACACACACACACACACACACACACACACACACACACACACACACACACACACACACACACACTACACACAGAGAGAAACATTCCATAAGTGGTGTAACCGATGAGGCAAGATTTGACATGAAAAACAGCAGCGAGGCCGAGACAGAGCCTTGTCCTGTAACCGCTGAACAGAACAGTTGACATTTTCTCTCAGTCGCAGGCTCAGCTCACACACCAACCCTTCCTCAACACACTCCCCCCTTCTTCATCCAATCTTATTTTCTCTTCTTCTTCAGAAATGTAAAAGGGGAACTGTAGGTACTTTTAGAAACGCTCAGGCCCCCGGGCCACTTTAACTCATCACCTCTTCACTTGTCTCTTCACTGAGACGAGTCAGTCAGGTGTGATTGGAGAGGGAAGACAGAGACATTCCAATTATAGCATCTGGAACTGGTGCTGTAGAGTGCAACACCTCTACAGACTCATGACAGGAAGGAGAGGGTGTTGGGGCTGAGATTCTTTATTTTATGGTGACCGAAAATAGCTTGTTAAATAGTAATGACAAATGATTGTACACGTTTATGTATAATTACTGTTATACTACATCATATATATTTTGTCTGTGCTGTAGCTTGTCACCATAGTGGCTTTCAGGTCAGTGGCACTGATTTTCACACTAAGGGGGCTTGTGGAGATGAGATTCCTGCCAAAACACACTTTACACACTCTATAGCATAGATGTCTCAGAACCCCATTTCCCATCATCCTCCTCTGAGCACAACCTTTTTTCGTTTTTCGTTTAAAAAAAAACATCAAACCAGTCAATCAGTCAATGCTCCTCCATCCAGAATGTCATGTTAGTGTGTTTCAGAAGTCACTCAGCGGCAGTCTTTGCTAGTCTTCCCTCTCGTTTAGCTGACCTCTTCTGGGGCAAGGTGACACTATCAGCTCAAGGGATCTTATCAGTCGTTGTAATGTGTCATAAGCGATAATGTACCTGAGTGTGGTTTGTCCTTCTCAGGGTGGAGCAGGAGCATCCTGTGGCTTGGTTGGCCAGACGTGTGTCCAGCGGTGTGTGTGTGATGGCAGTAGATAGATGTGATAGATGAACCGATGTGCCAGTCATTTCTGATGATACGCCCCCATAGCCCTGGGGAACAGAAAAAAACCAAGACATGGTTCTCATAAATATGAGGGAGATTTCATCTCAAAACAAGAGTAACATTAGATTTCCGATTACGGATACATGTCTGAAGGCAGGCACCGCTAGCTGGTGGAGTGGCTGGTTGCTTCATGATTTTTGTTCTCTGACAGCTCTGCAAAGTGGTAGAAAGAGGCTCGGGAAACAGGCTTTATAGGAATGTTTGGTGTTGTGGTCAAAACCCTTTATCTTTTGATAAATTAATAAAGTGCATTTGTAGTGCACCGTAATCAGATCTTGAAGCGCTTAACATTGTTTTGTCTCTTTCTGTAAAATATGTGTGTGTGTGTGTGTGTGTGTGTGTGGCTGTGTGTGTGTGTGGCTGTGTGTGTGTGTGTGTGTGTGTGTGGCCAAGTGGAATGCACCTCTGCCTGCATCGACAGGTTACTCTGCTCCTTTCCAACACTTGTCAGACCCGCTGGGCCAGGTCATAGCTCGGTGTGTGTGTTATCTGTCTGTGTGTTGTATGTGTTTGTGGTAGGGCCTGTCTGTGTTGTGTGTGTGTGTTGCTCTGCATATGTTTCAAGTTTTAATGTCACGTGCACAAGTACAGTGAAATACCTTTCTTGCAAGCTCCGAAACCAACAATGCAGTAATAAATATCAAAGTAACCCCAAAAAGAACATAAGGTAGAACAAAAACACACAAGAAATAAAAATATGAAATAAGAAGAACATGAGAAAGTATGAAGCTATATACAGGGTCAGTTCCAATACCATATTTACAATGTGCAGGGATACTGAATCGATAGAGGTAGATATGTATAGGGGTAAGGTGCCTAGGAATCAGGATATACAGCTGATTTTGTACGTTTGCCCAATGACAAAGAAATGATCAGTCTATCATTTTAATGGTAGGTTTATTTGAACAGTGAGAGACAGAAGAACAAAAAAATCATCCAGAAAAACGCATGTCAAAAATGTTATAAATTGATTTGCATTTTAATGAGGGAAATAAGTATTTGACCCCCTCTCAATCAGAAGGATTTCTGGCTCCCAGGTGTCTTTTATACAGGTAACGAGCTGAGATTAGGAGCACACTCTTAAAGGGAGTGCTCTTAATCTCAGTTTGTTACCTGTATAAAAGACACCTGTCCACAGAAGCAATCAATCAAACAGATTCCAAACCTACACAAGGCTGGAATGGGCTACAAGACCATCGCCAAGCAGCTTGGTGAGAAGGTGACAACAGTTGGTGCGATTATTCGCAAATGGAAGAAACACAAAAGAACTGTCAATCTCCCTCGGCCTGGGGCTCCATGCAAGATCTCACCTCGT
Organism: Coregonus lavaretus; assembly: GCF_964263955.1. Taxonomy (NCBI): domain Eukaryota; kingdom Metazoa; phylum Chordata; class Actinopteri; order Salmoniformes; family Salmonidae; genus Coregonus; species Coregonus lavaretus. The sequence continues at coordinate 89,759 of NW_028156199.1, read as the reverse complement.
GGAGTTGCAATGATCATGAGAACGGTGAGGAATCAGCCCAGAACTACACGGGAGGATCTTGTCAATGATCTCAAGGCAGCTGGGACCATAGTCACCAAGAAAACAATTGGTAACACACTACGCCGTGAAGGACTGAAATCCTGCAGCGCCCGCAAGGTCCCCCTGCTCAAGAAAGCACATATACAGGCCCGTCTGAAGTTTGCCAATGAACATCTGAACGATTCAAAGGAGAACTGGGTGAAAGTGTTGTGGTCAGATGAGACCAAAATCGAGCTCTTTGGCATCAACTCAACTCGCCGTCTTTGGAGGAGGAGGAATGCTGCCTATGACCCCAAGAACACCATCCCCACCGTCAAACATGGAGGTGGAAACATTATGCTTTGGGGGTGTTTTTCTGCTAAGGGGACAGGACAACTTTGCATCAAAGGGACGATGGACGGGGCCATGTACCGTCAAATCTTGGGTGAGAACCTCCTTCCCTCAGCCAGGGCATTGAAAATTGGTCGTGGATGGGTATTCCAGCATGACAATGACCCAAAACACACGGCCAAGGCAACAAAGGAGTGGCTCAAGGAGAAGCACATTAAGATCCTGGAGTGGCCTAGCCAGTCTCCAGACCTTAATCCCATAGAAAATCTGTGGAGGGAGCTGAAGGTTCGAGTTGCCAAACGTCAGCCTTGAAACCTTAACGACTTAGAGAAAATCTGAAAAGAGGTGTGGGACAAAATCCCTCCTGAGATGTGTGCAAACCTGGTGGCCAACTACAAGAAATGTCTGACCTCTGTGATTGCCAACAAGGGTTTTGCCACCAAGTACTAAGTAATGTTTTGCAGAGGGGTCAAATACTGATTTCCCTCATTAAAATGCAAATCAATTTATATCATTTTTGACATTCGTTTTTCTGGATTTTGTTGTTGTTATTCTGTCTCTCACTGTTCAAATAAACCTACCATTAAAATTATAGACTGATCATGTCTTTGTCAGTGGGCAAACGTACAAAATCAGCAGGGGATCAAATACTTTTTTCCCTCACTGTATGATAAACAGAGCAGCAGCAGCAGCGTGAATTATGATTGTACTATATGTGCATGTGTGTAGAGTCAGTGTGCATGTTATGTGTGTGTTGGGGTGTCAGTCCTCTGTGTGAATAGTTTAATAATACTTTTTTGAAATAAAATTCAAGGGTCAACTTATATAGTCCGTGTAGCCATTCTGTTAGCTATTTAGCAGTCTTATAGCTTGGGGATAGAAGCTATTCAGGAGCCTGTTGGTGTCAGACTTGATGCACCGGTACCGCTTGCCGTGCGGAAGCAGAGAGAACAGTCTATGGCTTAGATGTCTGGAGTCTTTAACGATTTTCCGGACCTTCCTTTCACACCGCCTAATATAGAGGTCCTGGATGGCAGGGAGCTCAGCCCCAGTGATGTACTCGACTGTCCGCACCACCCTCTGCAGCGCCATGCGATCGAGGGCGGTGCTGTTGCCATACGAAGCAGTGATGCAGCCAGTCAAGAGGCTCTCAGTGGTGCAGCTGTATAACTTTTTGAGGATTTGAGGGCCCATGCCAAGTCTTTTCAACGACTGTGTGCGTGTGAGCGGACCATTTTAAGTCCTTAGTAATTTGGACACCGAGGAACTTAAAGCTCTCGACCCACTCCACTACAGCCCCGTCGATGTGGATGGGGGCTTGCTCACCCCCTCATTTCCTGCAGTCCACGATCAGCTCCTTGGTCTTACTGACGTTGAAGGTGAGGTTGTTGTCCCGGCACCACACTGCCAGGTCACTGACCTCCTCCCTGTAGGCTGTCTCATCACATTGTGTTTTATGTCAGTTTTCTCCTCATAGTGTGTGTCTGTGGGTTTCCCATTGTGTGCAGTGGTGGAAAAAGTACTCAATTGTCATACTTGAGTAAAGTAAAGAACCTTAATAGAAAATGACTCAAGTAAAAGTGAAAGTCACCCAGTAAAATACTACTTCAGTAAAAGTCTAAAAGTATTTGGTTTTAAATATACTTAAGTATCAAAAGTAAATGGAATTGCTAAAATTCGAAAATATAGTAAAAGTATAAACCATTTCAAATTCCTTAAATTAAGCAAACCAGACGGCACAATTATATATATATATTTTATTGATGGATAGCCAGAGGCACACTCCAATACTCAGACATAATTTACTAACGAAGCATTTGTGTTTAGGGTGTCCGCCAGATCAGAGGCAGTAGGGATAACCTGGGATGTTCTCTTGATAAGTGTGTGAATGTCACGCCCTAATATGTTGAGCCAGGGTGTGTAAAGTATATGTGTTTTGTTCTAGGTTTCACATTCTAGTATTGTTTGTCTATGTTGGCCAGTGTGGTTCTCAATCAGAGGCAACGTGATTCAGCTGTTGCTTGTTGTCTCTGATTGAGAACCATACTTTTGCAGCCTGTTTCCCCACAGAGTTTGTGGGATCTTGTTTCTAGTCTGTTGTGTTAGACCGTGAACTGTCACGTTATTGTTTTGTTGTTTTTTGATCGTGTCTCTAATAAAGAGTATGTTTGCCTGCAACGCTGCGCCTTGGTCCTCATCTCTGTTAGACGATCGTGACAGAAGATCCCACCAGAACTGGACCAAGCAGCCTAGTGAGGAGCAGAGAGGGTGGACTTGGGAACAGTGGAGGAAGAGCTTCGACTGGGTCAAGCCGAATGAGGAGCTGAATGGCGGGAATTGGAAGCAGAGGAGCGAGAGTTGGGCGAGAACTATAGAGGCCTGGCCCACGGGGAAGAGCGACTCCCAGAAATTTTTTAGGGGGGGGCTCACGACGTCGGGGCAGCAGGAGGCCGCGATAGAGCGTCCCAGCGGGTTGGCAGAGGAGGCCGCCAGGTTACGGGGGCCACTGGTCGAAGAGGGGATGGAAGATGTAGAGGCACGGCGAGAGGTACTGGGGTGTGTTGCCAGTCCGGTCCGGCCTGTTCCTGATCCCCACGTAGGGCCAGTGGTGTATGTTCCCAGTACGGTCAGGCCTGTTCCTGCCACTCGCACCAAGTCTACGGTGCGCGTCGCCAGCTCGGCCCGGCCTGTTCCTGCTCCCCGCACCAAGTCAGTGGTGCGTTTCATCAGCCCGGCTCGGCCCGTTCCTGCTCCCCGCACCAAGTCAGTGGTGCGTTTCGTCAGCTCGGTCCGGCCCGCTCCTGCTCCCCGCACCAAGTCAGTGGTGCGTTTCGTCAGCCCGGCTCGGCCCGTTCCTGCTCCCCGCACCAAGTCAGTGGTGCGCTTCGTCAGCCCGGTCCGGCCCGCTCCTGCTCCCCGCACCAAGTCAGTGGTGCGTTTCGTCAGGCCGGCTCGGCCCGCTCCTGCTCCCCACACCAAGCCAGTGGTGTGCGTCGTCAGTCCGGCACGGCCCGTGCCTGTTCCACTGGTGGCTGGTCCGGCACCGGTCAGATGCTTCACGCCGGAGCTAGAGCAATCCGCTCCACCAGTGTGCAGTCCAGCTCCGGCCAGCGGGGCCAGACCGGACCAGGGGTACTTTGGGGGGTTGGAGAGGGAGCGGGGATCAGGCCCGGAGCCGGATCCGCCGCCTAAGCGGAGTGCCCACCCGGTCCCTCCCCTGTGGTATTTGGTGGGCGCGGTCGGAGTCCGCGCCTTTAGGGGGGGGTACTGTCACGCCCTGGCTCTGGGGACTCTAATATGTTGAGCCAGGGTGTGTAAAGTATATGTGTTTTGTTCTAGGTTTCACATTCTAGTATTGTTTGTCTATGTTGGCCAGTGTGGTTCTCAATCAGAGGCAACGTGATTCAGCTGTTGCTTGTTGTCTCTGATTGAGAACCATACTTTAGCAGCCTGTTTCCCCACAGAGTTTGTGGGATCTTGTTTCTAGTCTGTTGTGTTAGACCGTGAACTGTCACGTTATCGTTTTGTTGTTTTTTGATCGTGTCTCTAATAAAGAGTATGTTGGCCTGCAACGCTGCGCCTTGGTCCTCATCTCTGTTAGACGATCGTGACAGTGAATTTTCCTGTCAAAATGTAACGAGTACTTTTGGCTGTCAGGGAAAAATGTATGCAGTAAAAAGTACATTATTTTCTTTAGGAATGTAGTGAAGTAAAAGTAAAAGTTGTCAAAAATATAAATAGTAAAGTAAAGTACAGATACCCCAAAAAACTACTTAAGTAGTACTTTAAAGTATTTTTACTTAAGTACTTTACACCACTGATTGTGTGTGTGTGCTCCATATGTTTACTGTATGTGTTTTCAGGGGGTTGAGTAGGAGGAGGGGTGGAAATTAGCCTCCATTTCAGGACTGGGTTTTGGAGCGGCCCGTGCTCTCTTTCAGCTCCAGCCATGGCTGGGTGGTGGTGGGGGATAGTGTGTCGAGCCACTGTAAAGAGGGCCTTGTTCCTGGGGCTGTATTGTTTTACCGGATCGCCCATTGTGCTCTCAGACAGACTGGGGGGTGGCCTGGTGCCAGCTCTAGCTCCAGCTCCAGCTCCATTGCCTGCCAGCCTGCCTGACGGGAGACGGGGCACACACACGGAAACGAGAAGCCCTAGACCTGACTAACGGGATGGATCAGACCCTCCCTGGCCCGACCAGGGTCTGTTACAGACAGTACACAGAGAGAGACACACAGCCATACGTGCAGGCACGCACACACAGCAAAGGGTAGAGTTCCCCTCCCCTTCCACAGTTAAATTCCCCATTTGATAGACTAACTACCTGGAGAGAGGTCAAGTGTGATAGATTGTGGGAGGTCTGACTCACTCATTGATACTTTGCAGGTTT